>NC_141535.1:89222500-89522500 GCF_021556685.1 Rattus norvegicus
ATCTGTTGGTTGCCATTTTGTCCTAACCACAGTGTCCTTTGCCTTACAGAAGCTTTGCAGTTTTATGAGATCCCATGTGTCGATTCTTGATCTTAGAGCATAAGCCATTGGTGTTTTGTTCGGGAAATTTTTTCCAGTGTCCATGTGCTCCAGATGCTTCCCTAGTTTTTCTTCTATTAGTTTGAGTGTATCAGGTTTGATGTGGAGGTCCTTGATCCACTTGGACTTAAGCTTTGTACAGGGTGATAAGCATGGATCAATCTGCATTCTTCTACATGTTGCCCTCCAGTTGAACCAACACCATTTGCTGAAAACGCTATCTTTTTCCATTGGATGGTTTTGGCTCCTTTGTCAAAAATGAAGTGACCATAGGTGTGTGGGTTCATTTCTGGGTCTTCAATTCTATTCCATTGGTCTATCTGTCTGTCTTTGTACCAATACCATGCAGTTTTTATCACTATTGCTCTGTAATAGTGCTTGAGTTCAGGGATAGTGATTCCCCCTGAAGTCTTTTTATTGTTGAGGATAGCGTTAGCTATCCTGGGTTTTTTGTTATTCCAGATGAATTTGCAAATTGTTCTGTCTAACTCTTTGAAGAATTGGTTGGTATTTTGATGGGGATTGCATTGAATCTGTAGATTGCTTTTGGTAAAATGGCCATTTTTACTATATTAATCCTGCCAATCCATGAGCATGGGAGATCTTTCCATCTTCTGAGGTCTTCTTCAATTTCTTTCCTCAGTGTCTTGAAGTTCTTGTTGTACAGATCTTTTACTTGCTTGGTTAAAATCACACCGAGGTACTTTATATTATTTGGTCTATTATGAAGGGTGTCGTTTCCCTAATTTCTTTCTCGGCTTGTTTCTCTTTTGTATAGAGGAAGGCAACTGATTTATTTGAGTTAATTTTATACCCAGCCACTTTGCTGAAGTGGTTTATCAGCCCTAGTAGTTCTCTGGTGGAACTTTTGGGATCACTTCAAAAACTATATTGAATAAGTAGGGAGAGAGTGGGCAGCCTTTTCTAGTCCCTGATTTTAGTGGGATTGCTTCAAGTTTCTCTGCATTTAGTTTAATGTTAGCAACTGGTTTGCTGTATATGGCTTTTACTATGTTTAGGTATGGGCCTTGAATTCCTATTCTTTCCAGGACTTTTATCATGAAGGGGTGTTGAATTTTGTCAAATGCTTTCTCAGCATCTAATGAAATGATCATGTGGTTCTGTTCTTTCAGTTTGTTTATATAATGGATAACGTTGATGGTTTTCCGTATATTAAACCATCCCTGCATGCCTGGGATGAAGCCTACTTGATCATGGTGGATGATTGTTTTGATGTGCTCTTGAATTCGGTTTGCCAGAATTTTATTGAGTATTTTTGCGTCGATATTCATAAGGGAAATTGGTCTGAAGTTCTCTTTCTTTGTTGTGTCTTTGTGTGGTTTAGGTATAAGAGTAATTGTGGCTTCGTAGAAGGTATTCGGTAGTGATCCATCTGTTTCAATTTTGTGGAATAGTTTGGATAATATTGGTATGAGGTCTTCTATGAAGGTTTGGTAGAATTCTGCACTAAACCCGTCTGGACCTGGGCTCTTTTTGGTTGGGAGACCTTTAATGACTGCTTCTATTTCCCTAGGAGTTATGGGGTTGTTTAACTGGTTTATCTGTTCCTGATTTAACTTTGAGACCTGGTATCTGTCTAGGAAATTGTCCATTTCCTGAAGATTTTCAAGTTTTGTTGAATATAGGTTTTTATAGTAAGATCTGATGATTTTTTGAATTTCCTCTGAATCTGTAGTTATGTCTCCCTTTTCATTTCTGATTTTGTTAATTTGGACACACTCTCTGTGTCCTCTCGTTAGTCTGGCTAAGGGTTTATCTATCTTGTTGATTTTCTCAAAGAACCAACTTTTGGTTCTGTTGATTCTTTCTATGGTCCTTTTTGTTTCTACTTGGTTGATTTCAGCTCTGAGTTTGATTATTTCCTGCCTTCTACTCCTCCTGGGTGTATTTGCTTCTTTTTGTTCTAGAGCTTTTAGGTGTGCTGTCAAGCTGCTGACATATGCTCTTTCCTGTTTCTTTCTGGAGGCACTGAGCGCTGTGAGGTTTCCTCTTAGCACAGCTTTCATTGTGTCCCATAAGTTTGGGTATGTTGTACCTTCATTTTCATTAAATTCTAATAAGTTTTTAATTTCTTTCTTTATTTCTTCCTTGACCAGGTTATCATTGAGTAGAGCATTGTTCAATTTCCACGTATATGTGGGCATTCTTCCCTTATTGTTATTGAAGACCAGTTTTAGGCCGTGGTGGTCCGATAGCACGCATGGGATTATTTCTATCTTTCTGTACCTGTTGAGGCCCGTTTTTTGACCAAATATATGGTCAATTTTGGAGAAAGTACCATGAGGAGCTGAGAAGAAGGTATATCCTTTTGCTTTAGGATAGAATGTTCTATAAATATCTGTTAAGTCCATTTGGCTCATGACTTCTCTTAGTCTGTCGACATCACTGTTTAATTTCTGTTTCCATGATCTGTCCATTGATGAGAGTGGGGTGTTGAAATCTCCCACTATTATTGTGTGAGTTTCAATGTGTGTTTTGAGCTTTAGTAAGGTTTCTTTTACGTATGTAGGTGCCCTTGTATTTGGGGCATAGATATTTAGAATTGAGAGTTCATCTTGGTGGATTTTTCCTTTGATGACTATGAAGTGTCCTTCCTTATCTTTTTTGATGACTTTTAGTTGGAAATTGATTTTATTTGATATTAGAATGGCTACTCCAGCTTGCTTCTTCTGACCATTTGCTTGGAAAGTTGTTTTCCAGCCTTTCACTCTGAGGTAGTGTCTGTCTTTGTCTCTGAGGTGTGTTTCCTGTAGGCAGCAGAATGCAGGGTCCTCGTTGCGTATCCAGTTTGTTAATCTATGTCTTTTTATTAGGGAGTTGAGGCCATTGATATTGAGAGATATTAAGGAATAGTGATTATTGCTTCCCGTTATATTCATATTTGGAAGTGAGGTTATGTTTGTGTGCTTTCATTCTCTTTGTTTTGTTGCCAAGACGATTAGTTTCTTGCTTCTTCTAGGGTATAGCTTGCCTCCTTATGTTGGGCTTTACCATTTATTATCCTTTGTAGTGCTGGATTTGTAGAAAGATATTGTGTAAATTTGGTTTTGTCATGAAATATCTTGGTTTCTCCATCAATGTTAATTGAGAGTTTTGCTGGATACAGTAACCTGGGCTGGCATTTGTGTTCTCTTAGGGTCTGTATGACAACAGTCCAGGATCTTCTGGCCTTCATAGTTTCTGGCGAGAAGTCTGGTGTGATTCTGATAGGTCTGCCTTTATATGTTCCTTGACCTTTTTCCCTTACTGCTTTTAATATTCTTTCTTTATTTTGTGCGTTTGGTGTTTTGACAATTCTGTGACGCGAGGTGTTTCTTTTCTGGTCCAATCTATTTGGAGTTCTGTAGGCTTCTTGTATGTCTATGGGTATCTCTTTTTTAGGTTAGGGAAGTTTTCTTCTATGATTTTGTTGAAGATATTTACTGGTCCTTTGAGCTGGGAGTCTTCACTCTCTTCTATACCCATTATCCTTAGGTTTGATCTTCTCATTGAGTCCTGGATTTCCTGTATGTTTTGGACCAGTAGCTTTTTCCACTTTACATTATCTTTGACAGTTGAGTCAATGATTTCTATGTAATCTTCTGCTCCTGAGATTCTCTTTTCCATCTCTTGTATTCTGTTGGTGAGGCTTGTATCTACAGCTCCTTGTCTCTTCTTTGGTTTTCTATATCCAGGGTTGTTTCCATGTGTTCCTTCTTGATTGCTTCTATTTCCATTTTTAAGTCCTTCAACTGTTTGATTGTGTTTTCCTGGAATTCTTTCAGGGATTTTTGTGTCTGCTCTCTATGGGCTTCTACTTGTTTATTTATGTTTTCCTGGAATTCTTTCAGGGATTTTTGTGTCTCCTCTCTATGGGCTTCTACTTGTTTATTTATGTTTTCCTGGAATTCTTTCAGGGATTTTTGTGTCTCCTCTCTATGGGCTTCTACTTATTTATTTATGTTTTCCTGGAATTCTTTCAGGCATTTTTGCGATTCCTCTCTGTAGGCTTCTACTTGTTCTCTAAGGGATTTCTTCACGTCTTTCTTGAAGTCCTCCAGCATCATGATCAAAAATGATTTTGAAACTAGATCTTGCTTTTCTGGTGTGTTTGGATATTCCATGTTTGTTTTGATGGGAGAATTGGGCTTCGATGGTGCCATGTAGTCTTGGTTTCTGTTGCTTGGGTGCCTGTGCTTGCCTCTCGCCATCAGATTATCTCTAGTGTTACTTTGTTCTGCTATTTCTGACAGTGGCTAGACTGTCCTATAAGCCTGTGTGTCAGGAGTGCTGTAGACCTGTTTTCCTCTCTTTCAGTCAGTTATGGGGACAGAGTGTTCTGCTTTCGGGCGTGTAGTTTTTCCTCTGTACAGGTCTTCAGCTGTTCCTGTGGGCCTGTGTCTTGAGTTCACCAGGCAGCTTTCTTGCAGCAGAAAATTTGGTCTTACCTGTGGTCCCGGGGCTCAAGTTCGCTCGTGGGGTGCTGCCCACGGGCTCTCTGCAGCGGCAGCAACCAGGAAGACCTGTACCACCCCTTCCGGGTGCTTCAGTGGACCAGGGTTCCAGATGGTCTTTGGCTTTTTCCTCTGGCGTCCGAGATGTGTGTGCAGAGAGCAGTCTCTTCTGGTTTCCCAGGCTTGTCTGCCTCTCTGAAGGTTTAGCTCTCCCTCCCACGGGATTTGGGTGCAGAGAACTGTTTATCCGGTCTGTTTCCTTCAGGTTCAGGCGGTGTCTCAGGCAGGGGTCCTGCCACTCCTGGGCCCTCCCCCACGGGAGCCCAGAGGCCTTATACAGTTTCCTCTTGGGCCAGGGATGTGGGCAGGTGTGAGCAGTTTTGGTGGTCTCTTCCGCTCTGCAGCCTCAGGAGTGCCGACCTGACCTGGCGGTTGGGTCTCTCTCTCACGGGGTCTGGCAATTTTGCTATTTCTAAGCAACTAAGAAATTATCAATAGAGTGAATTTGATTTGATTGAGTGAAATGAAGTCTTTCTTGAATTTGAATGAAAGCTGCAAGACAGTGGTATTCATTTTGCTTCAGTCAATGGACATACAAGTAAGCCTAGCAGGTCATAGAGGATAGTGATGAGAAAACAGAATATATCATGGACCCTGGATTAAGGACCCACTCTATTCAAGTAGGTCACACTCTCTGTTTGTTTTCCTTCCTAATAGCCTTTCAAGTTACAAAACTTCCAAATGATTAGACAATTATCAAGTAGCCTTCATTGTCTAATCAAAAATATATTATATTTTTAATATATTTTTAAATATTATATTATTAAAAATTACTCAATCTATGTTTATATTTTATTGATTTCCATAATATTACATTTGTAGATTGATAAGGAGATACACTGACAACAAGAATCTTGAGGGTTTAAACATGCAATTCCGGGAATTTGTTGTATATCTGTTTTCTGAGTGTGTATAGAGGGATGAGATTACAAAGTAGAATGAATTGACTATTATTTGTATCTAAAATACTGGAGGTTCATGGGTTGAAAGTTTCTCCCACAAAGTAGCTACATTTAAGAATGGGTTTTGGGGAATTGATTGAGTCATGAGACTTACTTGGTAGTTCTTCAACAAATTAGTAGTTTTCTAATTATATGTGGCTATTTGGAGGCAATGAAAACTTAGGAGTTATGACCTACTTGAAGTAGGTGTGTCCTTAAGATAGTATCTATAAATATTTTACTGTTTTTTATTTGTTATGATGTGACTTAACTTACTTCAATTAGTTTCTGCTTTGACAGATCCTAAGGTCTTGAGGGAACTAAACACCATAGATGAAAACCTCTAGAACTAAAAAAAAAATATTTTTTCTCTCTTCAAATTGTTTTTTTCAAATCAGTACAGCAGAAGAAAGCTGACATATGTGTTTTCTAAAGTTCTTTATGACAAAAATAGATAGTATATTCAGTTTAACTCATACATTCAAGGTATACCTACCATGAGCGTTACCAATGTTTTTTGTCAACTTTACAGAACCTATAATCATCTGGGAGATGGGACTCTGGGCATGATATCAGGAGGCAATCTTGATTAGATTAATTGAGGTGAACAGACAATACATATGTTGTTTGTGATTGGAATCTTAGACTGTGTAAATGAAGAAAAGGAGTCATGCAACACCACCATTTAATTCTTTTCTGCTTTCTGACTATGGTAAGATATGACCAACTGTTTCACTTTCTTGCTGTTTAACATTCCCTGTTAGATGAATTATCAAGGATAAGCCCTTTCTACCTTAAGTTCCTCTTGTGCTATTATTTTATTACACCAATGGACGAGCATTTTTAAAGATTGTGTTCAAGGGAGAGATGGCATATTCAGCAAACACCAAAACCTGAAAAATCTACACACTTGAGATGAGACATTTACAAGTGATTTCATAAAGGATATCTGATCCAAGCCTTGTAAAACAAGGAGGATTTTGATAGGGTAACTAGAACAGTGTTTGAGGAAGAGAAATGTAAGTCTAAATCAGATAAAGATTCCTTTTGACTATATTGGGTTTGCCCAGTGTAGGCTCACTCAAGTGTTTGAACTCTTAGCTTCTAGCTTGTAACACCACTTTTGGGAAGATAATGGGAAATTTAGGAGGTTGAATCAGATATTGGTTCACTTAGGGCAGGCTTTTGGGTTTTATGACCACCCATCTGATGCTGTCCACTCTTTCCTGGCTGGGGAGGAAATTTAGGGAGTTGTGACTCACTCATATTGCCATGGTTTCCTTCCAAGATGGAGAATACCCCTCTTTCAACTACTTGCCAAACCATCCTTTCCTTCTTTACATTGTTTCTTGTGATATACTTGCCCAGAGAAATAAAATTAATACCTCATCACAGTATTTCTCAGCAAAGATGCTATTAATATTTTATGTATTAATATACTGTCCCACGCAGAACAGGATGGTAATCACTTCCATGACTTATCACTTCTAAATGATAATAAGCTATGTTTATTGCTTTAGTTATGTAAAAAATTAAAAATTCCCCATATATTTTCAATTGCCCTTCAGTACTAAATAATCCTTACACTATGTGCAATCGCTATATTCAGTCTACTTAATTCTTCAATTAAAATAATAGGAGAGGGAAAATAAGAATAGACTATATTGTAGAAGGAAAGGTAGGTAAGCCACTAGAAACGTTTTCATGTCTGTTGACATGCTGAATGTTAGATCTAAAAGAGCTTAAACAGGCCCTTGGGTTTTTAAGTGACATATCCATTTCAAAATCATTGTAAATCTCATATATGCCTCCACATAGACTGAAACGCAGAGATCTTAAGACACTTAACCCATTTAGCATATCTATCATAATTAAATGTTAAAATTTAGAGATTTCACAGAAAGGATAACAACCAAATATCTCCAGGAAACTGTGTTTACTCAAAAGGCAGTGAATGCATCTTAATCAAACTAAACTTTTTTTCTGGCTTTATTTGATAACTGACACCTAAACAGAGAAAGTTGCTTTTATGCACTTTAGTGATTTAAAGAAACTAATTGTGCCCACAGAGCTTCTCTATCATTGTTTTCAGGAGATGTAGCCATGCTTTCAACATTAAAATTTAATGTCTAAAATGTAGACAGTCTTTTTCATGAGCTATTTAAAATGGCCTATGTCTGCCATTTAGATAGTTGTTGCAAAAATTAACAAATATAAAACCTGATCTAGTCCCTGATTTTAGTGGGATTGCTTCGAGTTTCTCTCCATTTAGTTTAATGTTAGCAACTGGTTTGCTGTATATGGTACACAAAAGAGAAACAAGCCGAGAAAGAAATTAGGGAAACGACACCCTTCATAATAGACCCAAATAATATAAAGTACCTCGGTGTGACTTTAACCACGCAAGTAAAAGATCTGTACAATAAGAACTTCAAGACACTGAGGAAAGAAATTGAAGAAGACCTCAGAAGATGGAAAGATCTCCCATGCTCATGGATTGGCAGGATTAATATAGTAAAAATGGCCATTTTACCAAAAGCAATCTACAGATTCAATGCAATCCCCATCAAAATACCAACCAATTCTTCAAAGAGTTAGACAGAACAATTTGCAAATTCATCTGGCATAACAAAAAACCCAGGATAGCTAAAGCTATCCTCAACAATAAAAGGACTTCAGGGGGAATCACTATCCCTGAACTCAAGCAGTATTACAGAGCAATAGTGATAAAAACTGCCTGGTATTGGTACAGAGACAGACAGATAGACCAATGGAATAGAATTGAAGATCCAGAAATGAACCCACACACCTATGGTCACTTGATTTTTGACAAAGGAGCCAAAACCATCCAATGGAAAAAAGATAGCATTTTCAGCAAATGGTGCTGGTTCAACTGGAGGGCAACATGTAGAAGAATGCAGATCGATCCATGCTTATCACCCTGTACAAAGCTTAAGTCCAAGTGGATCAAGGACCTCCACATCAAACTAGACACACTCAAACTAATAGAAGAAAAACTAGGGAAGCATCTGGAACACATGGGCACTGGAAAAAATTTCCTAAACAAAACACCAATGGCTTACGCTCTAAGATCAAGAATCGACAAATGGGATCTCATAAAACTACAAAGCTTCTGTAAGGCAAAGGACACGGTGGTTAGGACAAAACGGCAAAAAACAGATTGGGAAAAGATCTTTACCAATCCTACAACAGATAGAGGCCTTATATCCAAAATATACAAAGAACTCAAGAAGTTAGACCACAGGGAAACAAATAACCCTATTAAAAAATGGGGTTCAGAGCTAAACAAAGAATTCACAGCTGAGGAATGCCGAATGGCTGAGAAACACCTAAAGAAATGTTCAACATCTTTAGTCATAAGGGAAATGCAAATCAAAACAACCCTGAGATTTCACCTCACACCAGTGAGAATGGCTAAGATCAAAAACTCAGGGGACAACAGATGCTGGCGAGGATGTGGAGGAAGAGGAACACTCCTCCATTGTTGGTGGGATTGCAAACTGGTACAACCATTCTGGAAATCAGTCTGGAGAATCCTCAGAAAATTGGACATTGAACTGCCTGAGGATCCAGCTATACCTCTCTTGGGCAGATACCCAAAAGATGCCCCAACATATAAAAAAGACACGTGCTCCACTATGTTCATTGCAGCCTTATTTATAATAGCCAGAAACTGGAAAGAACCCAGATGCCCTTCAACACAGGAATGGATACAGAAAATGCGGTACATCTACACAATGGAATATTACTCAGCTATCAAAAACAACGAGTTTATGAAATTCGTAGGCAAATGGTTGGAACTGGAAAACATCATCCTGAGTGAGCCAACCCAATCACAGAAAGACATACATGGTATGCACTCATTGATAAGTGGCTATTAGCCCAAATGCTTGAATTACCCTAGATGCCTAGAGCAAATGAAACTCAAGACGGATGATCAAAATGTGAATGCTTCACTCCTTCTTTAAAAGGGGAACAAGAATACCCTTGGCAGGGAAGAGAGAGGCAAAGATTAAAACAGAGACTGAAGGAACACCCATTCAGAGCCTGCCCCACATGTGGCCCATACATATAGAGCCACCCAATTAGACAAGATGGATGAAGCAAAGAGGTGCAGACCGACAGGAGCCGGATGTAGATCGCTCCTGAGAGACACAGCCAGAATACAGCAAATACAGAGGTGAATGCCAGCAGCAAACCACTGAACTGAGAATAGGACCCCCGTTGAAGGAATTAGAGAAAGAACTGGAAGATCTTGAAGGGGCTCGAGACCCCATATGTACAACAATGCTAAGCAACCAGAGCTTCCAGGGACTAAGGCACTACCTAAAGACTATACATGGACTGACCCTGGACTCTGACCTCATAGGTAGCAATGAATATCCTAGTAAGAGCACCAGTGGAAGGGGAAGCCCTGGGTCCTGCTAAGACTGAACCCCCAGTGAACTAGACTGGTGGGGGGAGGGCGGCAATGGGGGGAGGGTTGGGAGGGGAACACCCATAAGGAAGGGGAGGGGGAGGGGGATGTTTGCCCGGATACCGGGAAAGGGAATAACACTTGAAATGTATATAAGAAATACTCAAGTTAATAAAAAAAAAAAAAAACCCTGATCTAGAACTGTGCCGCCTTGTACCTTTCCTTAGCACACGTACACACACATACACACTACACAAACACACACATACACACTACACATACACACTACACAAACACACACATACACACATACACACTACACACGCATACACACTACACAAACACACACATACACACTACACAAACACACATACACACTACATACACATACACACTACACAAACACACAGATACAAACACACACACAAGAGAGAGAAAAGAAGAAGAAGGAGGAGGAGGAGAAGGAAGGGAAGGAGAGGGAGAGGGAGAAAGACAGAGACAGAGTTAATTATGGATCTGACACAAATAACATAAACGTATAAAAAGAAAGATTAGTTTTGGCAGATGGTTTCAAGCTATGGGTGGTTAGCTATATTGACTGAAACCAACCAAGCACACTGTACAGGAGCCTCTTTCTTAATTTGTGCCAAGAAAAGAACAAGGAAGACATGGCATACCACAATGTCCCATAAAGACACAGCTCAATGGTCCAATTACTTCCACTAGACCACCACTTGCACAAAACAGTTTCACAAATTATCGTCATATAAGAATCTAGGGAATACCTCAGATATGAACTATATAGCCACAGTGAAAATTATAAGATATCATGGTTGTAATATGATCACTGGGAATTACTTTTCTCCTGTATGGATTCACTCTCTGATAGCAATTTGCTGAATAAAATGATAATTGTATGTTTGTGTGCACACATATATTCATATGTGTACATACATGTTTGTATACATATGTAAGTGCTTTGAAACCAATATATCTTCACATGTAACAAAAGGACTGAATTTTAAAAAACACATGCATATTCATTAGCAGACGTGTAGTCTAAATATAAATGAGTGTAATTCAGAACCTCACATGACTACATTCTTTCCGTCACCTGTCACTGCATTAAACTAGGAGACTTAGAAAGTCTGTGTTCAGTTACCTTTCTTTGTTGACACTCTTACTATTTAAGAACAAGTATTTTATATTTTTGGATTTCAGGACTATGCATATCAAGCAATGTTTAAAAATAGCGGCGCCAACAAAGTTATAGCAAGCCTTAGTCTACAGAATACATTGTGGGAGACTTAACTCAGTGCCACCACATAGTAAGTAGTGAATGGTGTGTGTTATTCTTTGATAAATGAAAGTGCTAATGATTTTGTGTTAAACAGAAAAGATGAATAAAATGTTTTCTCTAAATTTTGTCTACCTAGGCACAATTTTGTGAATATAATTTTTGTTGACAGCTATAAGAGAAATCCATTTAGTAAAGGGAATTTTAGCAAGTGAAAGAATTATAGTAAGAGTTTCAGGACTGGTTTTTAAATGTGCTACATTATACTGAACAAGTTCTGCCCATTATCTCTGAGGCAATGCAGTTTTCATGTGTATTATAAATCAGTTTTTCATGAATGTATTCAGTGTTTAAAAAATAAAAATTAACATACTGGCTATAAGGAAGATGACTACAAATGAAACAAGTGTCTTATATCAAGATTATTAGGGTGATATACTTCCTAGTCCTCTTTGCTAAAAGAAATTATTTAAATTTTATTTAATTTAAGAGAAACATGAAAGCTAAAATAGTTTTAATGCTTAGTATATAATACCTAAAGAATAATGGTGATTAATAAAACATTGGTCAGGTTAGATAAAAATGTGAAATTGTTCCTTGTAAAAATCCAAAAAATCTCCCACTAACTGTGAAGTGGATTAGAATGCTGGCATCGCTTGGGGAGCAAGCTCCCTGTACGCTCTGATTTATACAGTAGGCTTCTGCATCCTGGCCTTCTTCAGAATGACAAATAGTTACTGAACTGAAGCCACCACAGCAGCCCCAGAGCACTAATAGTGCTCTCCATCCTAACAGTGGAGTCTGTGCCATTCCCAACACTTAACATTCTGAGCATTTAGCACGTCTTGTTGCATCTAAATCCAGTTACAAAAACCTTCAAATCAAACTATTTACCTCAAGTGAAATCTTCCCTGAATAATTCATGAGAAGAAAGATGGCTGTGAAGGCAGCTACGAGAGTTTTAATGAAGTCTAGAGTTTGAAAGAGCAGCTGTGCAAAGTTCAGTTCTCAGCTTGCGTGTGACTGACATAGGAACAGCACCACACATGTCAGCAGGAGATGGTTTTTTTGTGTGTGACAAGTTAAAAAAAAAACAAGTAAAGTCTTTATGTTTCAGTGTCTTTCAACTTATCTCTGGAAATCCTGCTGTTATCTGCAGATTTGATTAGAAAGACACCGAAGGACTTGGAAAATAGTTCAGTTGGCAAAGTGCTTGTCAGATGACCTTAAGGACATGAGTTGAGATGTCTACCCTCCTCACAAAACCATGCATGGTTGCATAGACCTGTATTTACTGCATAGAGGAATTAGAAACAGGAGGACTCTGGAGTTTGCTGGTCAGAATTGTTGAGTTCCAGGTTCAACGAAAGACACCATCTCAATAAGATGGAGGGCGATTGAGGAAGATAACAGATATTGATCTCTAGCCTCCATATCTACTTGTATAAAAGTGCAGAAGCATGAGCATATACACATACATATATGAGAGGAAGAGAGAGACCGAGACACAGAGAGACAGAGATACAGAGAAATAGAAACCCAGAAATAGAGACAGAAGAGAGGGTCAAGTATAGTATAAGTCTTTAAAAGTAATGCTTCTTCTTACCTGTTCCCTCTAGGTGAGCCCACCCTCCACAGATCCCAAGACCTCCAAATAGTCCATTCTAGGGATATCTCCAGTCCTCAGAGGGACTCTCCTTCCATTTCCAAGGAGAGCATGTCAGCCTTTACCTCTGTGCCACATTATGCTCAGCTGCTCTGTGCTTAACCTCTTGCTGGCCTTTATTGGGGATTCAATGATTAGAGTGTGTCCAAGAGCATAGGCAAAGCTTGGCTCTTCATTTCTAGATCCTTCCCTCCTCTGTACAGTCATACTGCCATATAAAATAATGTAATGCTAGGGATACAAGGGAGCAAACATGTTATTGTATCTATAATAAAGTTATGATAAACAAATTGATTAACAGAATTATATTTATACATTAAGACTTCTATGACTAGAATTTAAAACGAAACCAGAAGATGGTAGAATAACCATAATCTTCCCAGTCTTTCCAAAGAAAGAATTTCATGCTACTTTTAACCAAGCTTCCAAACCTAATATACAGAATTTCAGGAAAAATATAGGCATTAGTAATGTGTTAATTAAGAAAAACTGAGCATTTCAAACATAGTTAAGAAATGCATATACTATGTTCCCAAATAAATATTTATTAAATCTTAATGATGTTTTATCATCTTTCAAAACTTTTGTGTATATGTCTGCCATTTGTCCCTTAGATTTCCAGGAAAGGATAAATGCTAAGATGAACACACAAATATTTGTCTATTAAATGTTCACTGAATGCATAAATGAATGATGTGATACCTGAAATTATTGCAGCAACTTTATTGTAAAGATAAAATCTACCCCTGGGCTTTCAGATATATTGAAGCAAAATAATATTGTTAGTTAAATTAAATGCAGACTCATATTCTATAATTTTTAAAGAAATTCTTAGCGATTGAGCAATGGATTTTAAGAGATGAGTTGTAAACAAGTTGACTAGACTTAAAATGTACTCACTAGAATAGGAAGCATAGATTGACAATATTGTCAGTATAATTAATTTCTAAGATTTTTCTGCTAGTTATTACATATTCTAGAAACTTCTACCAAGGGTGGTCATTTTGCTTCACAATTTATTTCAAAAGGAAAGTACATTTGAATACTCTGATACTAGGTTCTCTCTGAGGTACACACGCTTTAACCTCTACTAAGTCTTTTGTTGATGATCATGTACCATGAGTAGTGTACTAAATATAAAATACAAGAGAACTCAAAATATGCTACCAAAGAGAAGCACAAGCACTTGTAAACTGGCTGTACATGAGGACTGTAGGACTACCACAGCATTGTCTTCGTAAAATAATAAATGTTAAATGTTTATGTTCCAGCAAATAACACACATATAGTCACACACATATCATAGGAGCTAATGGGGGAGATATGTTACTATAGATATAGTGTGTGTCAACGCAACCCAGTATTTCTTTGTTTTCCCTTTCCTTCCCCTTTCAACTTCCACTAATTTTCTTGTCTTTTGCCTTCGACATAACACAGTATCATTTTTTGTGAACCAGGTTTATTTCGCTTAACTGACTGTCCTTGAGCAAAACAGGACTTTTGTGATTTTGAATATATATTATATATTTTATAAAAATAAATATTTTGTACAATTTAAAAGTTATTTATACAATAACCTGTCAAAATTCTAAGCTATTTAAATAAATTTACTTAAAAATTGATAAAAATTACACTTGAAATTATTTTCAAGAATCCTGTTAGAAAGATAATGGCAAAGGAATACCCGACAATTGCAGTGTAAATATAAAAATCTAAAAAGGACTGAGAGGATAACAACTAAGAATGTCTAAAGTCTAAATATTAATCACGATTTTATTAAAGAATTGAAAGCATGGTGGTAAATACTTACAAATATTAAATAGTAGACTTATGACTTATGATACCTTTCTAAAATACATTAAATATAGGCAATGCATCTATGGTCTCAGTTGATCTCATTCTCTTCTATAAAACTTGGATATTACCAAACATATGTGCTATAAAATGTCTATCTTTTCTTTAAAATATATTTATTTAATTCAATCTATTTTACAAATAGATTTCTTTTCTTCCCCCCATCTTTATTAACTTAAATATTTCTTATTTACATTTCGATTGCTATTCCCCTTCCCGGTTTCCAGGCCAACATCCCCCATAACCCCTTCCCCTCCCCTTCTATATCACTGTCCCCCTCCCCATCCTCCCCCCATTACCACCTTCCCCCCAACAATCCTGTTCACTGGGGGTTCTGTCTTGGAAGGACCAAGGGCTTCCCCTTCCACTGGTGATTTCTAGTAAATGTCTAAAACTTTCATTTTTATATGAACTTAAAGAAATGTTCACAAAGAAAAAGAGGTTTTGATACCCTTTTAAGAAATCGTATATAGAAAATGGTGTTTTCTAATTACCTATTTTATTATCATAAACATGGAAATCTACAGCCAAAATCATTTTATAGATTGACCTTCAATGAATAAGCAGAATGTATATCTGAAACAATTTTCACATTAATATTCTAATAGCCTTTTTATATGTATAACTATAGGGAAATAGTATATGCTCAAACTGTTAGATGATTTATCTTGGGGATTAACTTAAATGATAGAAAGTGATTCTCCTTTAGAGAAAAGAGTAAAAATATTCAACTGTAGGGAATTTGTTCATACTTTTATTCATACTGTACATTGATAGAAATAAGAACTTGAGGTCAGTGTTATAATAATATTATTAATAAATCATCTAAGAATTAATTAAACATAGAAGGAAGCATGAGGAAGCAATTGTATTTTTTTTTTACTTTTCTTTAACTTTCACAATTGTTATGATAAACCTAAAAGTATTGTACATGTATAATGGTATCACCTTTAGAAGTTAGATTGTTGGTAAAGTGCATCATATCAATATTTTTATGACTATTATTGTTCTAGTTTAAAACTAACAACTTAAAATCTCTCACTAATCATTACATTAGATTCATATTATTAATAGTACTTGGATTTCTACTGTGAGGACTAGTATATTCTTAACATTTTTGTTCAGTGTTGTAAGGTGAATTCATCTTAACATGGTCAGAAAGGAGTGGGACTATGACTGGGATGTTTCAGCACAAATAAATCTGTTGAAGTGGTGCTAGGCTGGCATATACAGGGGAAGGAAGAAAGTAAAGACAGTATTCTGGTTTTAGATCTTAAGCATTTGGGAGATGGTATGGCTTGATTATTATATTCCACATTTTCAGTCATTTTGTTACAATGAAACATGCTTGCAGAGTTTAAGAATGCCTTAGATACAGGTCTTCCTGGTTGCTGCCGCCTCAGAGAGCCCTTGGGCAGCACCCCGCGAGCAAACTTGAGCCTCGGGACCACAGGTAAGACCAACTTGTCTGCTGCAAGAGAGCTGCCTGGTGAGATTGGGACACACAGAGGCAGAGTTCATCTAGGACCGGGCACGTCCTGTGTTTGCCAGAGGTCCCACGCACGCGGATCCCGGCCCGCAGCAGCTCTCTGCTCCCAGAACCCGTGGGAAAGAGACCTCACCGCCTGGTCAGGTCGGCACTCCTGAGGCTGCAGAGCGGAAGAGACCACCAACACTGCCCACCCCTGCCCACATCCCTGGCCCAAGAGGAAACTGTATAAGGCCTCTGGGTTCACATGGGGGAGGGCCCTGGAGCGGCAGGACCCCTGCCTGAGACACCGCCGGAACCTGAAGGAAACAGACCGGATAAACAGTTCTCTGCACCCAAATCCCGTGGGAGGTAGAGCTGAACCTTCAGAGAGGCAGACAAGCCTGGGAAACCAGAAGAGACTGCACTCTGTACATACATCTCGGACGCCAGAGGAAAACACCAAAGGCCATCTGGAACCTTGGTGCACTGAAGCACCTGGAAGGGGCGGCACAGGTCTTCCTGGTTGCTGCCACCGCAGAGAGCCCGTGGGCAGCACCCCGCCTGGTGAACTCAAGACACAGGCCCACAGGAACAGCTGAAGAACTGTAGAGAGGAAAAACTACACGCCCGAAAGCAGAACACTCTGTCCCCATAACGGACTGAAAGAAAGGAAAACAGGTCTACAGCACTCCTGACACACAGGCTTATAGGACAGTCTAGCCACTGTCAGAAATAGCAGAACAAAGTAACACTAGAGATAATCTGATGGCGAGAGGCAAGCGCAGGAACCCAAGCAACAGAAACCAAGACTACATGCCATCATCGGAGCCCAATTCTCCCACCAAAACAAACATGGAATATCCAAACACACCAGAAAAGCAAGATCTAGTTTCAAAATCATATTTGATCATGATGCTGGAGGACTTCAAGAAAGACGTGAAGAACTCCCTTAGAGAACAAGTAGAAGCCTACAGAGAGGAATCGCAAAAATCCCTGAAAGAATTCCAGGAAAACACAATCAAACAGTTGAAGGAATTAAAAATGGAAATAGAAGCAATCAAGAAAGAACACATGGAAACAACCCTGGATATAGAAAACCAAAGGAAGAGACAAGGAGCTGTAGATACAAGCATCACCAACAGAATACAGGAGATGGAAGAGAGAATCTCAGGAGCAGAAGATTCCATAGAAATCATTGACTCAACTGTCAAAGATAATGTAAAGCGGAAAAAGCTACTGGTCCAAAACATACAGGAAATCCAGGACTCAATGAGAAGATCAAACGTAAGGATAATGGGTATAGAAGACAGTGAAGACTCCCAGGTCAAAGGACCAGTAAATATCTTCAACAAAATCATAGAAGAAAACTTCCCTAACCTAAAAAAAATATACCCATAAGCATACAAGAAGCCTACAGAACTCCAAATAGATTGGACCAGAAAAGAAACACCTCCCGTCACATAATTGTCAAAACACCAAAAGCACAAATTAAAGAAAGAATATTAAAAGCAGTAAGGGAAAAAGGTCAAGTAACATATAAAGGCAGACCTAGCAGAATCACACCAGACTTCTCGCCAGAAACTATGAAGGCCAGAAGATCCTGGACTGATGTCATACAGACCCAAAGAGAACACAAATGCCAGCCCAGGTTACTCTATCCTGCAAAACTCTCAATTAACATAGATGGAGAAACCAAGATATTCCATGACAAAACCAAATTTACACAATATCTTTCTACAAATCCAGCACTACAAAGGATAATAAATGGTAAAGCCCAACATAAGGAGGCAAGCTACTTCCTAGAAGAAGCAAGAAACTAATCGTCTTGGCAACAAAACAAAGAGAATGAAAGCACACAAACATAACCTCACATCCAAATATGAATATAACGGGAAGCAATAATCACTATTCCTTAATATCTCTCAACATCAATGGCCTCAACTCCCTAATAAAAAGACATAGATTAACAAACTGGATACGCAACGAGGACCCTGCATTCTGCTGCCTACAGGAAACACACCTCAGAGACAAAGACAGACATTACCTCAGAGTGAAAGGCTGGAAAACTATTTTCCAAGCAAATGGTCAGAAGAAGCAAGCTGGAGTAGCCATTCTAATATCAAATAAAATCAATTTTCAACTAAAAGTCATCAAAAAAGATAAGGAAGGACACTTCATAGTCATCAAAGGAAAAATCCACCAAGATGAACTCTCAATCCTAAATATCTATGCCCCAAATACAAGGGCACCTACATATGTAAAAGAAACCTTACTAAAGCTCAAAACACACATTGCACCTCACACAATAATAGTGGGAGATTTCAACACCCCACTCTCATCAATGGACAGATCATGGAAACAGAAATTAAACAGAGATGTAGACAGACTAAGAGAAGTCATGAGCCAAATGGACTTAATGGATATTTATAGAACATTCTATCCTAAAGCAAAAGGATATACCTTCTTCTCAGCTCCTCATGGTACTTTCTCCAAAATTGACCATATAATTGGTCAAAAAACGGGCCTCAACAGGTACAGAAAGATAGAAATTATCCCATGCGTGCTATCGGACCACCACGACCTAAAAATGGTCTTCAATAACAATCAAGGAAGAATGCCCACATATATTTGGAAACTGAACAATGCTCTACTCAATGATAACCTGGTCAAGGAAGAAATAAAGAAAGCAATTAAAAACTTTTTAGAATTTAATGAAAATGAAGGTACAACATACCCAAACTTATGGGACACAATGAAAGCTGTGCTAAGAGGAAAACTCATAGCGCTCAGTGCCTCCAGAAAGAAACAGGAAAGAGCATATGTCAGCAGCTTGACAGCACACCTAAAAGCTCTAGAACAAAAAGAAGCAAATACACCCAGGAGGAGTAGAAGGCAGGAAATAATCAAACTCAGAGCTGAAATCAACCAAGTAGAAACAAAGAGGACCATAGAAAGAATCAACAGAACCAAAAGTTGGTTCTTTGAGAAAATCAACAAGATAGATAAACCCTTAGCCAGACTAAGGCGAGGACACAGAGAGTGTGTCCAAATTAACAAAATCAGAAATGAAAAGGGAGACATAACAACAGATTCAGAGGAAATTCAAAAAATCATCAGATCTTACTATAAAAACCTATATTCAACAAAATTTGAAAATCTTCAGGAAATGGACAATTTCCTAGACAGATACCAGGTACCGAAGTTAAATCAGGAAAAGATAACCAGTTAAACAACCCGATAACTCCTAAGGAAATAGAAGCAGTCATTAAAGGTCTCCCAACCAAAAAGAGCCCAGGTCCAGACGGGTTTACTGCAGAATTCTATCAAACCTTCATAGAAGACCTCATACCAATATTTTCCAAACTATTAAACAAAATTGAAACAGATGGAGCACTACCGAATACCTTCTACGAAGCCACAATTACTCTTATACCTAAACCACACAAAGACACAACAAAGAAAGAGAACTTCAGACCAATTTCCCTTATGAATATCGACGCAAAAATACTCAACAAAATTCTGGCAAACCGAATCCAAGAGCACATCAAAACAATCATCCACCATGACCAAGTAGGCTTCATCCCAGGCATGCAGGGATGGTTTAATGTAAGGAAAACCATCAACGTGATCCATTATATAAACAAACTGAAAGACCAAAACCACATGATCATTTCATTAGATGCTGAGAAAGCATTTGACAAAATTCAACACCCCTTCATGATAAAAGTCCTGGAAAGAATAGGAATTCAAGGCCCATACCTGAACATAGTAAAAGCCATATACAGCAAACCAGTTGCTAACATTAAACTAAATGGAGAGAAACTTGAAGCAATCCCACTAAAATCAGGGACTAGACAAGGCTGCCCACTCTCTCCCTACTTATTCAATATAGTTCTTGAAGTTCTAGCCAGAGCAATCAGACAACAAAAGGAGATCAAGGGGATACAGATCGGAAAAGAAGAGGTCAAAATATCACTATTTGCAGATGACATGATAGTATATTTAAGTGATCCCAAAAGTTCCACCAGAGAACTACTAAAGCTGATAGACAACTTCAGCAACGTGGCTGGGTATAAAATTAACTCAAATAAATCAGTTGCCTTCCTCTATACAAAAGAGAAACAAGCCGAGAAAGAAATTAGGGAAACGACACCCTTCATAATAGACCCAAATAATATAAAGTACCTCGGTGTGACTTTAACAAATCAAGTAAAAGATCTGTACAATAAGAACTTCAAGACACTGAAGAAGGAAATTGAAGAAGACCTCAGAAGATGGAAAGATCTCCCATGCTCATGGATTGGCAGGATTAATATAGTAAAAATGGCCATTTTACCAAAAGCAATCTACAGAGTCAATGCAATCCCCATCAAAATACCAATCCATTTCTTCAAAGAGTTAGACAGAACAATTTGCAAATTCATCTGGAATAACAAAAAACCCAGGATAGCTAAAGCTATCCTCAACAATAAAAGGACTTCAGGGGGAATCACTATCCCTGAACTCAAGCAGTATTATAGAGCAATAGTGATAAAAACGGCATGGTATTGGTACAGAGACAGACAGATAGACCAATGGAATAGAATTGAAGACCCAGAAATGAACCCACACACCTATGGTCACTTGATTTTTGACAAAGGAGCCAAAACCATCCAATGGAAAAAAGATAGCATTTTCAACAAATGGTGCTGGTTCAACTGGAGGTCAACATGTAGAAGAATGAAGATCGAACCATGCTTATCACCCTGTACAAAGCTTAAGTCCAAGTGGATCAAGGACCTCCACATCAAACCAGACACATTCAAACTAATAGAAGAAAAACTAGGGAAGCATCTGGAACACATGGGCACTGGAAAAAATTTCCTAAACAAAACACCAATGGCTTACGCTCTAAGATCAAGAATCGACAAATGGGATCTCATAAAACTGCAAAGCTTCTGTAAGGCAAAGGACACTGTGGTTAGGACAAAACGGCAACCAACAGATTGGGAAAAGATCTTTACCAATCCTACAACAGATAGAGGCCTTATATCCAAAATATACAAAGAAATCAAAAAGTTAGACCGCAGGGAAACAAATAACCCTATTAAAAAATGGGGTTCAGAGCTAAACAAAGAATTCACAGCTGAGGAATGCCAAATGGCTGAGAAACACCTAAAGAAATGTTCAACATCTTTAGTCATAAGGGAAATGCAAATCAAAACAACCCTGAGATTTCACCTCACACCAGTGAGAATGGCTATGATCAAAAACTCAGGGGACAACAGATGCTGGCGAGGATGTGGAGAAAGAGGAACACTCCTCCATTGTTGGTGGGATTGCAAACTGGTACAACCATTCTGGAAATCAGTCTGGAGGTTCCTCAGAAAATTGGACATTGAACTGCCTGAGGATCTAGCTATACCTCTCTTGGGCATATACCCAAAAGATGCCCCAACATATAAAAAAGACACGTGCTCCACTATGTTCATTGCAGCCTTATTTATAATAGCCAGAAGCTGGAAAGAACCCAGATGCCCTTCAACAGAGGAATGGATACAGAAAATGTGGTACATCTACACAATGGAATATTACTCAGCTATCAAAAAGAATGAGTTTATGAAATTCGTAGGCAAATGGTTGGAACTGGAATATATCATCCTGAGTGAGCTAACCCAATCACAGAAAGACAAACATGGTATGCACTCATTGATAAGTGGCTATTAGCCCAAATGCTTGAATTACCCTAGATACCTAGAACAAATGAAACTCAAGACGGATGATCAAAATGTGAATGCTTCACTCCTTCTTTAAAAGGGGAACAACAATACCCTTGGCAGGGGAGAGAGAGGCAAAGATTAAAACAGAGAATGAAGGAATACCCATTCAGAGCCTGACCCACATGTGGCCCATACATATACAGCCACCCAATCAGACAAGATGGATGAAGCAAAGAAGTGCAGACCGACAGGAGCCGGATGTAGATCGCTCCTGAGAGACACAGCCAGAATACAGCAAATACATAGGCGAATGCCAGCAGCAAACCACTGAACTGAGAATAGGACCCCCGTTGAAGGAATCAGAGAAAGAACTGGAAGATCTTGAAGGGGCTCGAGACCCCATATGTACAACAATGCTAAGCAACCAGAGCTTCCAGGGACTAAGCCACTACCTAAAGACTATACATGGATTGACCCTGGACTCTGACCTCATAGGTAGCAATGAATATCCTAGTAAGAGCACCAGTGGAAGGAGAAGCCCTGGGTCCTGCTAGGACTGAACCCCCAGTGAACTAGACTGGTGGGGGGAGGGCGGCAATGGGGGAGGGTTGGGAGGGGAACACCCATAAAGAAGGGGAGGGGGGGGGTGTTTGCCCGGATACCGGAAAGGGAATAACAGTCGAAATGTATATAAGAAATACTCAAGCGGCCCGCAGCAGCTCTCTGCTCCCAGACCCGGTGAGAGAGAGACCCAACCGCCTGGTCAGGTGGGCACTCCTGAGGCTGCAGAGCGGAAGAGACCACCAACACTGCTCACCCCTGCCCACATCCCTGGCCCAAGAGGAAACTGTATAAGGCCTCTGGGCTCCCGTGGGGGAGGGCCCAGGAGCGGCAGGACCCCTGCCACAGACACCGCCGGACCCTGAAGGAAACAGACCGGATAAACAGTTCTCTGCACCCAAATCCCGTGGGAGGGAGAGCTAAACCTTCAGAGAGGCAGACAGGCCTGGGAAACCAGAAGAGACTGCTCCCTGCACACACATCTCGGACGCCAGAGGAAAAAGCCAAAGACCATCTGGAACCCTGGTGCACTGAAGCTCCCGGAAGGGGCTGCACAGGTCTTCCTGGTTGCTGCCGCTGCAGAGAGCCCCTGGACAGCACCCCACGAGCAAACCTAAGCCTCGGGACCACAGGTAAGACCAAATTTTCTGCTGCAAGAAAGCTGCCTGGTGAACTCAAGACACAGGCCCACAGGAACAGCTGAAGACCTGTAGAGAGGAAAAACTACACGCCCGAAAGCAGAACACTCTGTCCCCATAACTGACTGAAAGAGAGGAAAACAGGTCTACAGCACTCCTGACACACAGGCTTATAGGACAGTCTAGCCACTGTCAGAAATAGCAGAACAAAGTAACACTAGAGATAATCTGATGGCGAGAGGCAAGCGCAGGAACCCAAGCAACAGAAACCAAGACTACATGCCATCATCGGAGCCCAATTCTCCCACCAAAACAAACATGGAATATCCAAACACACCAGAAAAGCAAGATCTAGTTTCAAAATCATATTTGATCATGATGCTGGAGGACTTCAGGAAAGACCTGAACACACTTAGGGAAGCACAGGAAAACATTAATAAACAAGTAAAAGCCTACAGAGAGGAATCGAAAAAATCCCTGAAAGAATTCCAGGAAAACACAATCAAACAGTTGAAGGAATTAAAAATGGAAATAGAAGCAATCAAGAAAGAACACATGGAAACAACCCTGGATATAGAAAACCAAAAGAAGAGACAAGGAGCTGTAGATACAAGCTTCACCAACAGAATACAAGAGATGGAAGAGAGAATCTCAGGAGCAGAAGATTCCATAGAAATCATTGACTCAACTGTCAAAGATAATGTAAAGCGGAAAAAGCTACTGGTCCAAAACATACAGGAAATCCAGGACTCAATGAGAAGATCAAACCTAAGGATAATAGGTATAGAAGAGAGTGAAGACTCCCAGCTCAAAGGACCAGTAAATATCTTCAACAAAATCATAGAAGAAAACTTCCCTAACCTAAAAAAAGAGATACCCATAGGCATACAAGAAGCCTACAGAACTCCAAATAGATTGGACCAGAAAAGAAACACCTCCCGTCACATAATTGTCAAAACACCAAACGCACAAAATAAAGAAAGAATATTAAAAGCAGTAAGGGAAAAAGGTCAAGTAACATATAAAGGGAGACCTAGCAGAATCACACCAGACTTCTCGCCAGAAACTATGAAGGCCAGAAGATCCTGGACTGATGTTATACAGACCCTAAGAGAACACAAATGCCAGCCCAGATTACTGTATCCAGCAAAACTCTCAATTAACATAGATGGAGAAACCAAGATATTCCATGACAAAACCAAATTTACACAATATCTTTCTACAAATCCAGCACTACAAAGGATAATAAATGGTAAAGCCCAACATAAGGAGGCAAGCTATACCCTAGAAGAAGCAAGAAACTAATCGTCTTGGCAACAAAACAAAGAGAATGAAAGCACACAAACATAACCTCACATCAAATATGAATATAACGGGAAGCAATAATCACTATTCCTTAATATCTCTCAATATCAATGGCCTCAACTCCCCAATAAAAAGACATAGATTAACAAACTGGATACGCAACGAGGACCCTGCATTCTGCTGCCTACAGGAAACACACCTCAGAGACAAAGACAGACACTACCTCAGAATGAAAGGCTGGAAAACAACTTTCCAAGCAAATGGTCAGAAGAAGCAAGCTGGAGTAGCCATTCTAATATCAAATAAAATCAATTTCCAACTAAAAGTCATCAAAAAAGATAAGGAAGGACACTTCATATTCATCAAAGGAAAAATCAACCAAGATGAACTCTCAATCCTAAATATCTATGCCCCAAATACAAGGGCACCTACATATGTAAAAGAAACCTTACTAAAGCTCAAAACACACATTGCACCTCACACAATAATAGTGGGAGATTTCAACACCCCACTCTCATCAATGGACAGATCATGGAAACAGAAATTAAACAGTGATGTCGACAGACTAAGAGAAGTCATGAGCCAAATGGACTTAACGGATATTTATAGAACATTCTATCCTAAAGGAAAAGGATATACCTTCTTCTCAGCTCCTCATGGTACTTTCTCCAAAATTGACCATATAATTGGTCAAAAAACGGGCCTCAACAGGTACAGAAAGATAGAAATAATCCCATGCGTGCTATCGGACCACCACGGCCTAAAACTGGTCTTCAATAACAATAAGGGAAGAATGCCCACATATACGTGGAAATTGAACAATGCTCTACTCAATGATAACCTGGTCAAGGAAGAAATAAAGAAAGAAATTAAAAACTTTTTAGAATTTAATGAAAATGAAGATACAACATACTCAAACTTATGGGACACAATGAAAGCTGTGCTAAGAGGAAAACTCATAGCGCTGAGTGCCTGCAGAAAGAAACAGGAAAGAGCATATGTCAGCAGCTTGACAGCACACCTAAAAGCTCTAGAACAAAAAGAAGCAAATACACCCAGGAGGAGTAGAAGGCAGGAAATAATCAAACTCAGAGCTGAAATCAACCAAGTAGAAACAAAAAGGACCATAGAAAGAATCAACAGAACCAAAAGTTGGTTCTTTGAGAAAATCAACAAGATAGATAAACCCTTAGCCAGACTAACGAGAGGACACAGAGAGTGTGTCCAAATTAACAAAATCAGAAATGAAAAGGGAGACATAACTACAGATTCGGAGGAAATTCAAAAAATCATCAGATCTTACTATAAAAACCTATATTCAACAAAATTTGAAAATCTTCAGGAAATGGACAATTTCCTAGACAGATACCAGGTATCGAAGTTAAATCAGGAACAGATAAACCAGTTAAACAACCCCATAACTCCTAAGGAAATAGAAGCAGTCATTAAAGGTCTCCCAACCAAAAAGAGCCCAGGTCCAGACGGGTTTAGTGCAGAATTCTATCAAACCTTCATAGAAGACCTCATACCAATATTATCCAAACTATTCCACAAAATTGAAACAGATGGAGCCCTACCGAATTCCTTCTACGAAGCCACAATTACTCTTATACCTAAACCACACAAAGACACAACAAAGAAAGAGAACTTCAGACCAATTTCCCTTATGAATATCGACGCAAAAATACTCAATAAAATTCTGGCAAACCGAATTCAAGAGCACATCAAAACAATCATCCACCATGATCAAGTAGGCTTCATCCCAGGCATGCAGGGATGGTTTAATATACGGAAAACCATCAACGTGATCCATTATATAAACAAACTGAAAGAACAGAACCACATGATCATTTCATTAGATGCTGAGAAAGCATTTGACAAAATTCAACACCCCTTCATGATAAAAGTCCTGGAAAGAATAGGAATTCAAGGCCCATACCTAAACATAGTAAAAGCCATATACAGCAAACCAGTTGCTAACATTAAACTAAATGGAGAGAAACTTGAAGCAATCCCACTAAAATCAGGGACTAGACAAGGCTGCCCACTCTCTCCCTACTTATTCAATATAGTTCTTGAAGTTCTAGCCAGAGCAATCAGACAACAAAAGGAGATCAAAGGGATACAGATCGGAAAAGAAGAGGTCAAAATATCACTATTTGCAGATGACATGATAGTATATTTAAGTGATCCCAAAAGTTCCACCAGAGAACTACTAAAGCTGATAAACAACTTCAGCAAAGTGGCTGGGTATAAAATTAACTCAAATAAATCAGTTGCCTTCCTTTATACAAAAGAGAAACAAGCCGAGAAAGAAATTAGGGAAACGACACCCTTCATCATAGACCCAAATAATATAAAGTACCTCGGTGTGACTTTAACCAAGCAAGTAAAAGATCTGTACAATAAGAACTTCAAGACACTGAGGAAAGAAATTGAAGAAGACCTCAGAAGATGGAGAGATCTCCCATGCTCATGGATTGGCAGGATTAATATGGTAAAAATGGCCATTTTACCAAAAGCATTCTACAGATTCAATGCAATCCCCATCAAAATACCAATCCAATTCTTCAAAGAGTTAGACAGAACAATTTGCAAATTCATCTGGAATAACAAAAAACCCAGGATAGCTAAAGCTATCCTCAACAATAAAAGGACTTCAGGGGGAATCACTATCCCTGAACTCAAGCAGTATTACAGAGCAATAGTGATAAAAACTGCATGGTATTGGTACAGAGACAGACAGATAGACCAATGGAATAGAATTGAAGACCCAGAAATGAACCCACACACCTATGGTCACTTGTTTTTTGACAAAGGAGCCAAAACCATCCAATGGAAAAAAGATAGTATTTTCAGCAAATGGTGCTGGTTCAACTGGAGGGCAACATGTAGAAGAATGCAGATCGATCCATCCTTATCACCCTGTACAAAGCTTAAGTCCAAGTGGATCAAGGACCTCCACATCAAACCAGACACACTCAAACTAATAGAAGAAAAACTAGGGAAGCATCTGGAACACATGGGCACTGGAAAAAATTTCCTGAACAAAACACCAATGGCTTATGCTCTAAGATCAAGAATCGACAAATGGGATCTCATAAAACTGCAAAGCTTCTGTAAGGCAAAGGACACTGTGGTTAGGACAAAACGGCAACCAACGGATTGGGAAAAGATCTTTACCAATCCTACAACAGGTAGAGGCCTTATTTCCAAAATATACAAAGAACTCAAGAAGTTAGACCGCAGGGAAACAAATAACCCTATTAAAAAATGGGGTTCAGAGCTAAACAAAGAATTCACAGCTGAGGAATGCCGAATGGCTGAGAAACACCTAAAGAAATGTTCAACATCTTTAGTCATAAGGGAAATGCAAATCAAAACAACCCTGAAATTTCACCTCACACCAGTGCGATTGGCTAAGATCAAAAACTCAGGTGACAGCAGATGCTGGCGAGGATGTGGAGAAAGAGGAACACTCCTCCATTGTTGGTGGGATTGCAGACTGGTAAAACCATTCTGGAAATCAGTCTGGAGGTTCCTCAGAAAATTGGACATTGAACTGCCTGAGGATCCAGCTATACCTCTCTTGGGCATATACCCAAAAGATGCCTCAACATATAAAAGAGACACGTGCTCCACTATGTTCATCGCAGCCTTATTTATAATAGCCAGAAGCTGGAAAGAACCCAGATGCCCTTCAACAGAGGAATGGATACAGAAAATGTGGTACATCTACACAATGGAATATTACTCAGCTATCAAAAACAACGAGTTTATGAAATTCGTAGGCAAATGGTTGGAACTGGAAAATATCATCCTGAGTGAGCTAACCCAATCACAGAAAGACATACATGGTATGCACTCATTGATAAGTGGCTATTAGCCCAAATGCTTGAATTATCCTAGATCCCTAGAACAAACGAAACTCAAGACGGATGATCAAAATGTGAATGCTTCACTCCTTCTTTAAATGAGGAAAAAGAATACCCTTGGCAGGGAAGGGAGAGGCAAAGATTAAAACAGAGACTGAAGGAACACCCATTCAGAGCCTGCCCCACATGTGGCCCATACATATACAGCCACCCAATTAGACAAGATGGATGAAGCAAAGAAGTGCAGACCGACAGGAGCTGGATGTAGATCGCTCCTGAGAGACACAGCCAGAATACAGCAAATACAGAGGCGAATGCCAGCAGCAAACCACTGAACTGAGAATAGGTCCCCTATTGAAGGAATCAGAGAAAGAACTGGAAGAGCTTGAAGGGGCTCGAGACCCCAAAAGTACAACAATGCCAAGCAACCAGAGCTTCCAGGGACTAAGCCCCTACCTAAAGACTATACATGGACTGACCCTGGACTCTGACCCCATAGGTAGCAATGAATATCCTAGTAAGAGCACCAGTGGAAGGGGAAGCCCTGGGTCCTGCTAAGACTGAACCCACAGTGAACTAGTCTATGGGGGGAGGGCGGCAATGGGGGGAGGGTTGGGAGGGGAACACCCATAAGGAAGGGGAGGGGGGAGGGGGATGTTTGCCCGGAAACCGGGAAAGGGAATAACACTCGAAATGTATATAAGAAATACTCAAGTTAATTAAAAAAAAAAAAAAGAAATACTCAAGTTAATTAAAAAAAAAAAGAAAATAATGAAAAAAATGTGTTTGACATGATATATAACTGTCCCATTGACAATAGCTACTAACCTTTTTGTCCATTTAAATGTCTTCTGTAATTTCTACTCATACCCTGACAAAACAAGGAGCTTTAAGGGCCCTATTCTATCAGCCTTTGAGGATTGTCAGCGTTTATAGCTGACTCATTGAGATTTTGATGTACTCCTACACATAGTAGGGAAGACTTTCTGTCATTGGAACTATCACTCCAATAGGAATCTGCACACGGTAGGGAAGACTCTCCTTCTTTGATGACCTATTAGTTCAGTATGGAAGACAGACCAGTAAATGCAACAATGATAGGCAAAAAATAGCACTTCACATATACAGCCACCAAACTAGATAAGATGGATGAAGCAAAGAAGTGCAGGCTGACAGGAACCGTATGGAGATCTCTCCTGAGAGACATAGTCAGAATACAGCAAATACAGAGGCGAATGCCATCATTAAACCACTGAACTGAGAATGGGACCCCTGTTGAAGGAATCTTAGAACGGGCTGGAAGAGCTTGAAGAGGCTCCAGACCCCATATGAACAACAATGCCAACCAACCAGAGCTTCCAGGGACTAAGCCACTACCCAAAGACTATCTTGGACTTGAACTTACCATGGACTCCAACTGCGAAAAAAAAAAAAAAGAATGCCTTAGATAAACTGGAAATAAGTAAGTGATGGATTGTTTGGTTAAGTCTGGCCTATTAGTTCCACCAAAACCTTTGTAGTGAGTCCCCACTTCTGGTACTGATATCTAGTGGACTTCTCTGAATGACTTGCTTCTGACCAATAGTCCATGCAAATATGGAGAGGGAGTATTTCTGTATTCACATTCCCATTATTGTGACTGATACTTTTCCTGCTTATTTGCAATGCTATGATGATGGAGTCCAATAAAGATCATTTCCAATACAGAGGAAAGCAGGCATATCCTGGTCAGCCACCAGCAAGGAACTGAAGCCCTCCATGCAATAGTGCCTGCCAAGAACTATCCAAGTGAAAATCACTTCCGTTACCAGTGGTGCTCCCAGCTAAGCTCCTAGGTCTGGTCAATTAATTGCAGCCCTGAAAAGGATACGAATGTGGAGGTGCTGGCTACACAGCACCTTGAATATTAAATAAGAGGACCCACAAAAAGATAAATTTGTGCTGCTACAATCTACCAACCCAGACAAGAATAATGAAACCTAATAGGTAACTAATTCTATTCTTGAGTTAAAGACTATTTTCTTTCTGCAAATGGCCAGCTGCTATTTATTTTCCTATGCCCAGAATGCAGCTTTTTAACACCAAGAATCCAGTAAGTGCGAAAGATTTGTTAATGATATTGGAGATCATTTGAAACTTGAGACATGAAAATTTTCTTTGTAGACGTTTATTTTTATAGTCCTATTACAATTAAAATAGTCTAAACTCCATAATAAAGCCTACCAGTCCAACCTCACTAAGGGATAATGCTCTATGAGTTTACCATCTGATAAACGTTAGCACCAAGAAACGGAAAGCTGCCCTCCAAAGGCCATGGTGGACAGAGAATACATCCTTCTGTCAGGTTCCCAATGTCTCTGTGCAGTCAAGTTCTTCCTCAGACTTTCAGACTGTTCTCGTACTAGGTATACATCTTCTAGATCTCCGTATGCAATGAATGTATTTTAAATGTTTTAAAATTTGATCTGTACTGAAAATGTACTTGAGCTAAACAGTTCCATGAAGACCAACTAAAATTCAGTGTAAGTCATCACGCAAAAGTTTATATAGAAACCCCATTGAAGGATTCAAAGAACAAACACTAACCTATAAAAAGAATAAAAAGTATATATTCAAAAGAAACTTTAATTGGTCTTCAGTGGATGACCTGAGAGAGAAGACTTTTTTCTATAATACCTCAACAATCCCTAAAACTTAACTGGACTTTTTCCCTTTGGAGAACTGAGAAATATAAAAGTTACAACTGCTCTGTAATAAATGGTTCTGCAGTGGCCATTCATCAGCATATTTTAAACTTACAAACCAAAAGAATGTTGAGGCTTTTGTGGAGCAGAAAAGAACTTTATATATAAAGTTAGAATTCTCTAGATTTTCTTGCAACTTGGCACTTTTAAATTGGTTCCTGTTGATTAAATTTTCAACTCTCAATCAGTCTGCTTTCAAAGCCTGGAATTCTCCTTTCCAGTAAGGGAAATGCAGCCAACCAATAAAAATGTTAGAGGCATTTCCTTAAACATACACACTGATGATGGATGGGCAAATAACATTGAAACCTACACAATAGAAACAGGAGACTGAGTCAGGCAGTACCTACACACTGCTTGCCAGGAATGCGGTACTAACACTGAAGTCCTGCGGTTTCTCATTTAACAAATATGCATTCAGTTCACACTATGAGCTAGGTACAGCTTCAGCTATATCAACTATTATTTTCCCTTATGGATGGAGATGCTAAATAGATACTAACTCCAGTACAGGAGTCAGCTACGCAGGAAAGGCTTCAGTATGCCAAAATATGGTTTCCTGAGGTAAACATTTAAATAAATCTTAAAGATGTCCACAGCTATTTTTCTAATCCTGCAGTTCAATTACAAAGTTCATGTAGTCACGTTGTACCACACTCAAAAGTAAAGAGTACATTGGGTAAGGGTTAAATTTGTGATCAAAGTGTTCTTGATGTAAACCAGATTTTGACTTTTGTAGGTAAGTGTGGAACGTAACTTATAAGGTGAGTAGTTTTGGGGTGTAAATAGGTACTGCAAAAATAATCAGATGTGAAGGAAGACTTTCTCTTCCCTCAGCTAAAACCTTATGATTAACAACAGTAGGATAAAGGGAATGAAGAGAAGTTACCAAGCAGTCATGCTAGTTACCAACTTAGCTTCTCATCTGACCCATTAAAAGTAGAACTTCAGAGACTACTTGGATAGGAACAAAAGCACTGCAGGCTAAGAAACTCAGTGAAGGAAAGAAAGGCTGTGCGGTTGTTTGAAGAGGTTTCACCCCCATGAACTCACGTGTTTGAATAGTTGGCCTACAGGGAATTGGCACTATTAGGAGGTGTGCCATTATTGGGATAGATGTGGCTTGTTGGAGGAAGTGTGTCCCTGAAGGGGTAGGTATTGAGGCCTTCTAGTGAGATACCCTTCTCCTGCTTGCCTTTGGAGGAGAGATAGTTTCCTCCTGACTGCCCTCTGATCAAGATGTAGAACTCAGCTCCTCCAGCATCTAATCTGCCTACACAACGCCATGCATCAGGACTGAAGCTCTGAAGCTGTAAGCCAGACCTTATTAAATGTTTACCTTTACAAGAGTAGCCTTGGTCATGGTGTCGCTTCACAGCAATAAAATTATACTAAGCATTGTGAGTCATCCTCATCTTCACATATGCTCCGCTGTTGGCACCAAGATAACTGGCTCCAACAGCTGCAGATGTTCAAACTATTTCCTCCCTGACCTCTATAATGTTGAGAAAATTCTCCTTCAAATTGACTTGTGGTCCTAAATTCAAGGGACCACATGAACCCTTGCATACTCTTCTTCTAAGGGATAAAAAGGGGCAGGGAGTATGAGCAGAGGGCAATGAGAGATGAGAGTCGACCTAGCAGACCTCCATTCTGTTTGCTGGCATGACCTCCGTGTCTGCATGGCCTGTGGTCTCAGTGTATTCTATGGGAAGGACTCTACTTGAATAAAATCCCACTGCGAAGGAAGAACCACCTGTCAAAGTAAGCAGAGTCCTGACAGTGAGATTACCGGACTACTTGTAGTTTGAAATTAGTGTTCCACTATGACCCATTAAAATGCTGTTTTTTGTCTCAGGAATGAGAGATAGTGGGAGGGAAGGGCACACACATCACACAAGGGTGAGCACTTCTGCCAAGAAAAGAAACACAGATTCCTAAGTGAAACCAGAAAAATAAAAGAAGCCATTTATTTTTTTTGTACAGTGAAAACTGGAGGTGGGAGGCACATTCAAACAGATGAAAAATACTGAGCTTCAATTACATTTGAATTAAGGATGGCCTAAAAACTTTAATAACTGAAAATTAGTCTTAACTATTATAATTAAGTTGTGCTTGTAACTGAAGATCTAAAAATTATGATCTCTGCCTTACATACATGAAATGCCAGATCTGATAATGTGGTTGAACAAAAAAATGAAAGGACTCTTTGCCTTTATGAAGAGGCCTTTCAATGAAATCATTGTGAAAAGATTATAGATAATGTCTATTAAGTTCACAACACAGTTCCTGACACAGCAAATGCTATTAATAAATCCAAGTTACTGGCACCTTTACCACCATGTCACCTTTAGTTACTCTATTTACACACATTATCTCTACTCTTTACAGTAAATCTATAAGGTGACTGCTTTGTGTCTGCTGTACAAGTGGAGGTAAAGAAGAAAGAGAATAGCTAAGCAGCAGCCTCCAGCTTAATCTCAGCAGAAGAGTGTACACTGCATTACGAGACAGCACAGAGATCGTTGGCTACACTGGCTTCGTCCATCTCAGTCATAATTAGCTTCAGAAAGATCTGCTTCCCCAAAGAGGAGTTAAGTCAATCAGGGAAAAAGACAGGACAGTTTCCTCACATGACGGACTCCACAAGATGTCTGGAAGGAGAGAGGGATCTAAGGATTCTTCTGTGTCTTCCTTGATAATGGCCCCAAAAATCAATGTGGAGCCAAGAGAAAATTTTCTTTCATAATGAAGCATTGGAAGAGAAGAAAGAAGAGGAGGAAGAAGAGTGCAAGGAAGAGGAAGCATCATATGGGCCCAAAAGTATAATACTTGGTTTGGGTACATTGCTCACTGATGAAATTCTTACCACAAAATGCATGAGGACTTTGGATGGATAGCCACCAGAACCCACCTAAAAATCCAGGCATTGTGGTCCTACTTGGCCTAATTGTTAACTTAGTGCTTCAGAAGCAGTCAGATAGATTCCTGGGACTCACTTAGGCAGGCAGTTTTGCCTAATCCATGAGTGTAGGCCAGTGAGAAACTGGGTAGAAAATTCAAGATGGATAGCAACTGATGAATGACACCAAAAGTTGACAATTGACCTTTGTTCTTTACATGCATACGTGTATACACATCCAACCATACATAATCTCTCTCTCTCTCTCCTCCCCCTCCCTTCCCCCTCCCCCTCCCTCTCCTTCTCCCTCATGCACTCACACACGCACATACACACTACTGAAGTTTGAAGTTCCCAGCTGTAGCATCTGACAAGGCTATGAGTTCTGACTGAGATGTCCTCAGCAATTTCCTTTAGTGATCTTACCTTGCAATGAAAGTGACATCTACTCTGTAGAGTTCTATTGAAATGTTAAACAAAGTTCTACACAGGTCTTTTGCCTTGAGATCAAAACTGTAAAATGATAGCTAAATAAATTCATTTTTTGCTAAATTTAAAAATTATATTATCAGTAGCTACATTTCAACTATTTTGACTTACCTTAGACAATCAAGTCAACTAATACATATTTTCTTTAGTTTTTGTAGTAGTGTACAATTCCCTAACAAAATCAAACAATTTCTGTGTCTAATATAAATTCCAGCAAAAGACCAAGAGAAAAGTATGATGGGAGATTCAGGGTGGATAAGGGCAAAGGCTAACAATGGAGGCTTCGCCAGAGTTCCCAGAGTGGCAACAGTAATTACAGGTTTGAGCTTCCAGCAATTACTGCATATTCTCAAGAGTAGTGTTTCTCTTCCATCTATGGATCTGCAGTGGCTTGGTGACCTCATCCAAGTATCACACAGAACTAAGCACTGACAGTATGCCCTCTTATCTGAGTGAATGTTTGAAACGATTTGGGTAAGTGCCAAAAAGAGAAGGGGGGAAAGAGTTTATTATTAAGGTGAAATATAATGAGGGCGGCTGAAGAGGCAGTGCAAGACCAACAGGGAAGATCTGGGCCCTGAGTCCTCGACATGCCCTATAGACATGCAGCTTGGTACAACTGGTGAACAGTTTCAGATAGGAAAATAAGTGGTCAGATTCAGGACCATGTACAGAGCAGTTTATAGGGAGAGTTTATGGAGTCCTCGAGGTTAAGTTTATGTAACCAAGTGCAGCCTGGCCATGTACAGTGTCAAAGACATAATTTACAGGGCAAGTGCTTCAGGAACTTAGCAGCTCCAAAGTCGAACTCTGAGACTGAAAGAGCTGACATGTGGAGAGTCCATGAGAAGAGAGCTGAGGCTGTGTACTGGTATGTAAACATCTTCCCAGGCCTTTTCCTAATTCTTCATAGGTCTCAAAAGATAGGAAGGAGCTGCACAGACCTGAGCACTGAATGCACATAAATGTCTGGGTTCTTGTCCTTCTTGATCTAAAACTCTGCCTCACATGTTATGAGCAGAATTGAAGGTTTATTTCTATTCCACCTTCTATACGAGTAGATAAATTTTAAGGATATTATTAAAACAGTTATCAAGTAACTGGTATATTCTGTGTCCCTAAATCCACTTTAACAACAGGACTCTTTCGTTTCTGTGACTGAATTTAACTGTTCACAACTCAAATTCCAATCAACATTTATTTTGCTGTTTAAGAAGTTTGCAAAATAAGAATAATCAGAAGGTCTCAATGAAGTGTGTGATTATCTATATACAAGTAAAATGCCCTATCAAATATCAGTAATAATTAAATATATCTAGGCTATGCAGGTGGTGTTGCTTTACTCTTTTGTTCTCACATCAAAGGCAACAATAAAAAAATGTAAACACTGGAGTAATACTAAGTTGGTAAAGAAATAAAGCAAGCACATGGCAAGCATTAGAACCAGCGAGTCTGAGGGAATCAACACCATTTGAAAAGAGTTCCTACCAACATCTAATTTTAAGCTCCACTAAATAAGGAGGCCAACGTCTTATCTTCACTGTTTTACACCTTCAATGTTTAGTTTGATTCCTATGAAGGATCGGTGGTATCACATGCAGCCAATAAGTCATCTGAGAATTGGAATTCAGACAATTCAAGAAAGGATGAAGGGGGAGAAAAAGTAGGAATTGACAGTTACATTTTGATACAATACTTTGCATGAGGAAATAAATTCATTGTACCCATATAATATGTGGAAGAAGCAGCTATGAAATGAAAGAGATCGGGAAAAACCCCTCAGAAGTATAATGGTCCTTGAAATGTGTTTTAGGCTTCCTCCAGAGTTCAAAGAATATCTGTAATAGAAACAATATTATGCTTTCAAGAAAATGCATTTGTCCTTGATTAAAATAGAGTCCTATGATAAAAATCTTGTGGGACATTCTCTACAGGAATTAGAAGAGCGACATGACAGATGAAAACTGAGACTTGTTCCGGGTTCACACGCAGGGCATGACAGAATTGTAATGATGATAGCTCACATTTGTAAAGGATTTTAGCTTTCAAAGTACTTTGCTATCCGTCATCTCTTCTGAAACTTACAACAACATTGTGAGCTAGGTAGGGTAAGAACTCACATCCCCATTTTAAAGGAAAGAAAACTTTTTTCTTAAACAGACAATTTTATAACTAAAGTGACTGTGCTGCATTTTGTTCTTCTTGGCATGAAGAGAATTAAAACAGTTTAGAAAAATGAGAGCTAGTGCAGATGAAATGATGTTTTCATGATGAAATCAGCGTCAAGAGATGGACACATGGAGATCATGGTCCTGCATTTTCTGCATAACAGAGCTTAATTTCTTTCTTTGGTTTTGAGCATTTTACAGAATGATCATCTCAGATGTTATGTCTCTGTCTCTCGCTCACTGTGTTTACACTGATGTAGACAATGAACTCAGCTTCAGACGGCCCACTTCTCATTACTAGACAGCAGTCCCACAGCTCTTGTCTTCCTTTACTTCCTGTGGTCCCTATTAAACTGGGTTCGGTCCCTGGGTTCAGAGTGCTTCAGCTTGCACACTGTTCAGTTACCCTCGGATACCAGTGTGCCCAATTTATTTTCTTTTTTCACTTACGGGCATTCATTATATTTACTTTCAAAAAAATTGTCTACCTTTCTAAGCCCTTTACATCTAAAGGACATGCCCTTCAATTTCCAAACTCACTCAGGTGGAATCCGCATTTCCTAGACACTTTCCTAACTCAGTCCTTGAGGTTTGGTCCAGCTCCCATGGAAAGAGGTTTCCTCTATTTTTGAAAATATTTTGAGTCTTCTGTTAAGAATCATTTCTATTATTCTGACTCTCCGAAGAACATCGACTTCGTCATCCTCTGTGATGGGCAATAGTAAGATGTTAGTTATGCATGTTTCAAAGTGACCCACAGGGTGAAGTAGCAACTTCAGTTATGACAAATCCTTTGACAAAAATCTTCATGTTCTGATATTTCTCTGACACGCTTACATATCAAGCCATACCATGATTGGGTTTACTTAGTAAATAACCATATTTTTAAAACTGAAAATAAAATAAATGCAGTCATTCACAGGAGGTTGATATGATATGAAAGGCTGAGCATCTAATGTCAGAAAGGTCTACTATGCTCATTCAAGAATTGATCTATTACTATGCAGGGAAACAAAACAGACACTTGTCGGGGTGCTCAAAATTCAGATACTCAATTGAAGTCACATTGATAAGCCACATAGGAGATTCGTTACACATTTACCTTGAAAGAATCTCACAATTGAAATAAAACTTTACTTCTTGAATCAGACAGACTGGAAGAATGTTGCTATTTTGAAAAAAGAAATACTGCGACCATGAATGACTCGTTACATGAAAGATGAAGACATGAGAAATGCTGGGCATTGACATTTGACAAGAGGAGACAAGATGATTTATGTGGAGCATCTTTAATGCATGTAAAGCCCTGAGAACTTTATACCACTCAGCTCTTAAATAAAAATGAATAAATGAATAATTACAATTATTCTAATAAGCATAGAAATCATCTGGGCCACATGGGTCAATATCCCCATGAACTGAACAAATAAATTCTGTTATTTTTTGTTAATTCTTCAAATTTATACAGCAATCTTGAATTTAGTTTGTAAATGTTTGACAATCCAAGTCATTACAGAATAAACTGCTTAGCCCTTTCTTCATGTTTCAGTAGTATATAGATGCCTACAAGGTTAAACACTAATTTGAGAGTGTTAAGCTCAACAAATGTAGATTGCATAATAAAAATAATTGTTTCAGAAAGGCATTTCACACCTGAAGTGAACATTTGTTAGCATGTATTTATTTTTTTTTCTCCTTGCTATGTGCAATTTTCTTAATCATTACTGGGAGGAGAGAGGTAAAAACATAAACAATATAAATAAATACAGCATTGATGGTATTAAGTGATTCAGGACATAGTTCAGAGAGTATTAGATAACAGCAAAAGGGACAGGTTATATTTCTAATCATTAATAAAATGTGTTTCCTCTTTAAGGGCCTCTACTTGTTTACCTGTGTTATCCTGTATTTCTTTAAGGGAGTTATTTATGTCCTTCTTAAAGTTCTCTTTCATCATCATGAGATGTGATTTTAAATCCAATCCTTGCTTTTCTGGTGCGTTGGGGTAGGCAGGACTTGCTTTGGTGGAGAACTGGGTTCTGATGATGGCAAGTAGCCTTGGTTTCTGTTGCTTAGGTTCTTGCACTGTCTCTCGCCATCTGATTACCTCTGGTGTTAGGTGGTGTTCCTGTCTCTGACTGGAGCTTGTCCCGTCTTTGGGCCTGTGAGCCTGTAATCTTAGGAGTGAGACCACTCGGGCAGGATTTGGGTACAGAGGGCTATGGACCACCTTAGCTCTGGGCACAGATGGAAACTGGAAAGCTCAGAACTATATGAAGCTCAAGAAGAAGCAAAACCAAAATGTGGATGCTCCAGGCCTTCTTAGAAGAGGGAACAAAATATATATGAGCAACAGAAAATATAGGGACAAAGCTTGGTTCAGGGACTGAAAGAAAGGCCATCTAGGCACTGCCCTATCTGAGATCCATATGCAGCCACCAAACCCAGTCACTATTGCTGATGCCAAGAAGTGCTTGCTCACAGGAGCCTAGACTGGATGTCTCCTGAAAGGCTCTGCCAGAGCCTACTGATACAGATGAGGACACTTACAGCTAACCATCAGACTGAGCACAGGGGGGACCCTAGTGGAGGAGTTAGAGAGGACTGAAGGAGTTGAAGGGGTTTGCAACTCCCATAGGAAGAACAGCAGTATCAACCAACCAGAACCCCCAGAGCTCCCAGGGACTAAACCACTGTGGGGCGGTGGGCGATGAAAGGTACCCTGATTCCTGATCGATTCCTGTGGGACCCTAAAAGGGACGGCAGGCACATTTCCATTCTCCCACGATATCAGGGTCTCATGTAGCTGTACCCCACCACCACTCCCCAGACTCCTGTAGAGAGGTTTGAGACAGACCAGTCACATAAGGCAATGCTCTAAGCCCCTCCTCCACAGGCGAGGACGTGACCACAGTTACATAGGCATAAGACAGATCAGTCATAGAGGACCATGCCCCAAACTCCTCCTCCACAGGTGAGGACATGACCACAGGTCATATAGGCTCAAGACAAATCAGTCATAGAAGCAGGATCATGCCCCGGAATATGTAGATGAAATCTTTCAAAGAGCTCAGGCCAAACCAATAGGAAGTACCTGCTGTCAGACACCAATCCATCCAAAAAAAAAAAAAAACTGTATTTAAGTGTCATGTTCAGAATTAAAGGTGTGCAGGAATCATTCCATCATCTGAGAGCTTCTGTAATAAGAGTTGCAACACTGCCCCTTGAGGAAGTGATCTACTTTCCCGAAATCGCCAATAGAAGCTCCCTCACACCCCTCACTGGCTAGTTAGTCTCCTCCTGGCTCAGGCCAGCCTGAGCAACTGAAGCAGCAGCAGCAGTAAGGAGCAGGACCAGCAGTGGGGAGAGGGCGAAAGCTCTTCCCCTGCCTGATTTCTCTCTCCTCTTGCCTAAACCTGAGCACCTGGCTGGGTCAGAGATCACTGTGAAGAGCACCCCAGCACCAAAGCCCTACAAACCACCACCCACAGATTACACATAGAGTGACCTATGGCTCCAGCTGCATATGTAGCAGACAATGGCATTGTTGGCATCGACAGGAGGAGAGCCCTTAGTCCTGTGAAGGCGTGTTTCCCTAGTGTAGGGGGAATGCTAGGGTGTTGAGGTGGGAGTCGGTGGTTGGGAAGGAAGCATCTTCACAGATTCAGGAGGATAGGGGGATGAGAGGATGGGAGATGGGTACTGGGAAAGGGGATAACATTTGAAATGTAAATACATAAAATACCCTATTAAAAACAACTAAAATTTTTAAAAATGTGTATAGTTTGTAATGCATTGATTGAACTTTTTGCTTGATATATCTACTCTTCCTTTAAAATATGCCCTGAGGATGATCTGCAAGAAATAAGGCCACAAAAATAATGATCCGGTAAGTGGGAGAAAACTGAGGAAAAGAATATCACACTGTGCTGTATCAAGAAGTCAGTAAGGCACGTTAAGTTAAATATATCAAGAAGGATAAATGAGATGAGAGGGTAGAAACAGGTTAATTGAGTTGGTAAGTAGGACATGCTAAAACTCTGCAGTGTGAAGACTGTGGGGAGTGAGTTGAAGCCCTGGAGACAAACAATTTGTTATTACCTCAAAAGACTGAGTAGAAGTGAAGAAAATAGTTATTGAGTTTGATAGAAAATGTGAGCTACAGGAATGCAAGAAACACAAGCACATTTCTGTGCAGGTAAGATGGCAGCAGTAAGACCAGGTGTTACCCTGGGAGGTTTAGAAGACTGTAGCCTGAGGATGCTAGATAGAAAAACAGAGGAAGGATCCTGCTTTTTCGGATGAGGATAGAGGCAGCACCAAGTTACCCTATGCAAACTAGACATTTCAAGGCCATCTACACTTTGTACAGATAAAATATTTATGAAATACACAGTGGATTAAAAACTTCAAGTTAAATAGCAAAATACAAAATTCATGAAAGAATGAAAAACAACATGTAGCTTGTGTACAGATGCACAATGTTCTGAGAGTGGGGCAACAAGGATGCCTCTAGAATCTTGACTTCCCTTTGGGAAGTTCCAGTCAGTGGTAGCTTTCCTGGCTTCTACAACTCGCTATTTTTCCTTATGAAGCTTTTACTCTTGTGTTAGGAATGTTAGGGTGTTGATTCTGTCTCACCTTGACTTGTGGCATATTGGTAGCTCTTCGGAACTGGGTCACTCCCAGATTCCGGCCCTCAGTTTCTGTAAAACATACTAACACTTAAAACTCTGCATCAATCTAGTAAACTCTGAAGCAACTAGATCAGGCCTTCTTAAATATTTCATCATCCAATTTTCTTATATTTTCACAGTCGCCACTGACATCCACTATCACAGGCCTTCCCTAAATTTTATATAAAGAGGACATAACTGGATATCTTATAATTCTAGTTCACTCGGAGACTTAATTAGGAAAACACAGTGCCTGGTTGCTTCCTTTCTCTTTTCTTTACTCCAATGCAGCAGAAGGAACGTTTACCACCTTGTCATCATTTGTTCAGGTAGAAAGCTTCATGGCCTAGGGAGTTCAAGTAGGAAAAGGATTCTTTCTGTTCTATGAAGGAAACCACCAGGAAGGAGTAACAGTAGTCACTTTTGACATAATTGTGTGATGGGAAGATCATCTATTATTATTGATAATAGTACAATTGAACAGAAAGGACTGTTCTATTAAAGTATTGCTCGAATTTTATCTTCTCGACAGATCCCACACTGAAATTCCTTAAAAGTTAATGCCCAGGGACTCAAATGTATTTGATTTTTTGCTCCAATCCAAATCTTCTTAGTCTAGATATAAAGTCTGATCTCAGTGAGGAAGAACTGGGGACATTCACAGCTGTGGAGCAGAAAGAGCATGCCGAACAGGGGCATGCAGCTAAGACTAACAAATCGCATACTTCATGCAGAGTACAGGATTGGCTTTTTTTAAGATTGTTTTCATTTCTGCGCTCTCTCTCTCTCTCTCTCTCTCTCTGTGTGTGTGTGTGTGTGTGTGTGTGTGTGTGTGTATGTGTGTGTGTGTGTATGTGTGTGTCATATGTGTATGGGTGCTTGCAGAGACCAGAAGAGAACATTGTAACTCCTGGAGCTTGAAATGCACGTGTAAACTGCCTGACCTGAAGAGTAAAACTGCACTTGGGTTCCCTACTAAAGCCCGCATGCTCCAAAGTGCTAAATCATTTGACCAGCATCAACTATATATTTTAAAGGAGTAAATGTTGATGTTAAATTATCATTTAGACCTCAGAAGAAAGGAGGTGAAGGGAAATGGGTAGGTTTCTTTCTATGACTCATTAACCAAAGCTTCATAAGGGATAAGCAACATTCATAACAGTAAAGGTATAGCGTCAGAACTTCAACAGAGGTCAAGTGCCAAATTTTAGTTTCTTTTTATTGATAAGTTTTATCTGCTATTTTAGGAATCATAGAGAATATCACCAATAAACTTCTTAGTACCTGAAGACAGAACAAGCAAAACAAACTTGCCCCAAATTTAAGCTATCAGGTTTTCTAAGAAAATTCTTGAAGACAAATATTTGCCTAGATCTATAAGGATAGTAGGGTTTAAATCGTGCCTTTTTGTTTATAAATACCATCACTGGGGAATTTAAAATATTGCCAGATTGACTAAGTATGAGTTGCATGAATTAAGAAACCTGTCATCAGTATCCTAACTAAATATACTCTCAGATAATATATATGATCAATATGAAGCACTATTATTTCACAGTCATATGAGAGCAAACCAAAAGCAGGCTGAAGGCTCCTCTTGTTTAGAGGGAAGTTAAGAAAAAAGGAAAGAATTGTCATAAGCAAATGGGTTGCTATCTGAACAAGACATATGAGGTGGATCTGTGGGAGCCATCTAATCCTCAAAACTCTATTTTCTTCCTCTATAGCAAAAGTGATCTTTGGAAGCTTTACATTTTACTCATTCTATCAGTGAATGATTTTAGTGCAAAGCAGAAAATTTCCACCAAGACACTACTCAGTCTCTTAACTGCACCACGGCACAGAGAAAGAGCCAGGCAGCCATGAAATTTGATTTAACTTGTGTGTATTTCTTCAAACATGTTTGAGATATACACAGTACCAGAAATTAAAGATATTAAAGTCTCAAGTGCCTAATTGCTTTGGTAATAAGAGGAGCTCATTCTATTTATAAGCTGAACATATTGTGAATGTTAAATGTACCAAAATATATTCAGTGTTCTTTAATTTTTGTGAACTCAAGACACAAAAGAAACACTGATTGGTTGACCCTATAATAAAAATTAATTCAAGTATTTTAAATAATAGTATTATTAAGGAGAATTAGACATAAATGAGCATCAGAATAAATATTGCCTGGAAATGAGAAACATCAAGTGAAAATCTGTTTTTGATAATGTTTAGGAATAATTTAAAAATGTTCTTCATCACTCTTCCCTTGCAGGTGTGGTTGCAAACTGGCAAAATCACACAGGAAATCAAGCTGTACGTTACTAAGTAAAGTAGAAATATATCCATCTGAAGACCCAGCTATGCTACTCTTGAGCATATACCCAATAGATGCCTCGCTATGCCACAGGGGCACGTCTTCCACTATGTTCATAGCAGCCTTATTTGTGATAGCCAGAAGCTGAAAACAACCCACAACAGAAGATAGAAAATGTGATTCACTTACACAATGGAATACTACTCAGCTATTAAGAAGGAGAACATCATGAATTTTACAGGCAAATGAAAGGAACTGGAAAATATCATCCTGAGTGAGGTAATTAAGACCCGAAAGTACATGCATGGTATGTACTAACTACTGAGTGGATATTAGCCTAAAAAATACAGAATAGACTGGATACAACCAACAGGACTCAAGAAGGTTAACAAGCTGAAGGACCCAAGTAAGGATGCCTCAATCTCACTTGGGAGGGAGAATAAAAAGCAACCACAGAAGGGGGGAGGGAGGGAGGGTCCTAGGTGGGAAAGGCAGCAGGGAGGGGAAGAATGAAACAGGATTAGGTACTGGCATGGAGGATTGGTGGTGGTGGTGGTGGTGGTGGTGGACAGGACTAGAGCCCTGAGGGCCAGCACAGAGAATCAAAACAGGAAGCCTCAGAAGGTAAAAGTTGGGGTGGGGGTCAGACCCTCTAGAATGTAACAGAAACCAGGGAGGTGAGAGGCTATCAGGACTCAAAGGGAGGGACCTTAGATGAAATGCCCTACAGTGAACAGGTGGAGCTTGTAGAGTCCACCTCCAGTAGAGATACAGGGCATGAAGAGAAGGGATGGGGTTGCCATCCCATAGTCAAAAACTCTGACACAGACTTGTTCCTGTCTGAACTAAATATAGGAACAAAAATCGAGAAGAACATGGGTAAAAAGAGATCCAGTGACAGGCCCAAATTAGGATCCAGCTTAGGAGGAGGCCCCAAGGTCTGACACAATTACTGATGCTATGGTATGTTTACAAAGAAAGGCCTATTATATCTGCCCTCCAAAAGGCCCAACAAGCAGCTGAGATAGAAAGAGATACTTACACCCAACCATTGAACTGAAGCCAGGGACCTCTGTGGTTGAATTAGGGAAAGGCTGGAAGAAGTTGAAGAGGAAGACCAGTAGTCTCAACTAACCTGGACCCCCAGGGTCTCTCAGGCACTGAACCACGAATCAGAGAGCTGATACGAAGTCCAAACTCATATACAGCAGAGGACTGCTGGATCTGGACTCAGTCAGAGAGGATGCACCTAACCCTCGAGGGACTTGGGGCCCAGAGATTAGGGAGGTCTGGTAGGGAGGGGGTTGGTATGGGGCCATCCTCTTGGTGAAGGGAGCTGAGGTGTGAGATGTAGATCACTTGGAAGGTAGACCGGTAGGGGGTTAAAGTCTGGATACAAAAAAGATTAAAGAATATTTTTTTAAAAAAAGAGAAAAATGTAGTTCATCTGTTCAGAAAAATTACTTTTAAAATGTACTTTTGAGAAAAAGGCAACTATATCAAACACTGCTTTAAATACAAACACTTTTTAGAAGATTCAATTCGTTCATTTTATAGTTACGTCGTCGCTCAATCTCTAAATATATCAAAGAGTCCCTAATGTGCTCACACAGTATTTTAGGTGGTACACAGCAACAAATCCAGTTATGTCAGTAATTATAACTTGTTTGGATCATGCTATCTTTGCGGGGATTTGTTCTAGGCAACTACTTGCTTTGTGTATGTTGTGTTTTGATATTTATTTGGAAGGGTTTGTTCGGGATTGGCAACTGCTTCTATGTAAATAATGCTATTTACTTAGAGGGATGAGTAGGTGTATAAACTGCTCAGGCAACTTTAAGAAATATCAATATAGAAAATGACTGATTTTCATGCTCAAGGAAATGGAAACAAAAGCTGTTTCTAAGGATGTTATTTTCCATTTGCTTGGCAATAGGTTACTCACGATTTTCTCATAATTTCAGGCCTAAAAAGATGTTACCCAAAGTGGTGGTGGTGGGGATATGTTGTGAAAAATGCAGTTTTTCTTAATGATGATTATCTAAATTAATGTTTAGCTAACAAAGGCAGATATGCAACATTCCTTAATAACTTATTGTAGATATACCTGGCCATACATTACTTATGTAATAAGTAATAATAGTTTACAAATGTTATTACTGATTACCTTGAACCACACTTTGAAAATGACACTATGTATCTGTATACATAGTGTCTCCTGAAGGCATGGGTTTGGAGACCCAGTTCCTTAGCAAGTCACACCACTTATGGTTCCCTAGATGAAAATCTAAAGTTACCTGATGCATATTCCTAGGACTCTGTCAGTCATTATTGCCAGCCATTATTTCATTATGTCTTAGAGTAAGGACTGAAGGAGCTGAAGGGGTTTGCAACCCCATAACAACTACAATATCAACCAACCAGAGCTCCCAGGGCCTAAGCCACCATCCAAAGAATACACATGGACAGACCCATGGCTCCAGTGCATATGTAGCAGATGATGGCCTTGCTGGGCACCAATGGGAGGAGAAACCCTTGGTCCTGCCAAGGCTGGGCCTCCCAGTATAGAAGAATGTCAGAGTTGGGAGGCAGGAAGGGGTGGGTGGTTAGGTGGTAGAACAGCCTCATAGAAGAAGGGGGAGGGGGAATGGGATAGAGGGTTTATAGACTCGAAAATGGAAAAGGGGATAACATTTGAAATGTAAACAAAAATATCTAATAAAGAAAAAAAGAATACTCAAAAATGTGTGTATTTTAGAGTAATTTTAATTCTCTTTTGTAGTGAAGAACATTGATTTTCTTCCTTTTATTGTTTTGTGGCTATATTTCAGCTTCACCATATTTAATGGTATATATATATCAACCAAATCGGGCAAATGTAATGAACCTGAAAGTTCTCCTTCATACCTACATCCTCTTTTACTAGGACCAATAATGTGAAATTCAGGTGCTATGTCTCTCCAAGGTCAGAAACTACCATTTCAAGAAAAGATAGGAAACTTTCTCCAACGTATAGAGAATGAGGAACTTCACAAACATCAGCATCAAACATTTCTACAGAGTGCTCCTCCAACTCTGGCTTTTGCCTTAGTTTGGCTTCTTGCACACAACCAGGTTCTAGTAACTATGTTTCTTTCATTCAAGCAATTTTGAAGCTTGTACTTAACACCATGCCCCATCTTCTGAAGAGGAAAAGCCATGCTTTATGCATGAGCCAGCCCACCATGACGGAGATTTCTGCCATCAGTCCTCTGGGCTAATAGTTGCCTTTCATAACAGCAGCCATGCAGTAAATTCCAAACTCTCACACTCATCACCTCATAAACCATCATCATGGGTTTCTATGATAAAAGCTGACATGTCTTTATCCTCTTCACTTGGCTCCACTTTAAACATTTTGGCCTACCTGGAAGCCCTCAGTATTGTCTGCTGAATTACACATTTTACTGTCTACACACTGTCAGATCTTTTGTGAAATGTAAAATTAAGCTGTTTCCAACATAGAGGCTTAGTGCACATTTTGCCATGTGTAAAAGTAACTTTTTTGTTTGGCTTTATTTATTTTACATAAGCTCTATACAATATAGCTATGCTGACATATTTTAAAGGGGCTTCTGGAAACTTCAAACATATTATATAGAATAAATTTTCTTTGTAAACACATTTATTTATTCTTTCAACAAACAAAGAACTCTAGCAGCTTTATCTTTTCTAAAATTGCTACCATCTCTCAAACTATCCTGTTTTTTTTTTTGCTCTACTCGTTTACAGGGCAAGAGAATGAAGGTAGATCATTTGTGTGGATGCTAGAGCCATGGTTTTCACTGCTCATCACATGACCATTTATAGAGGGTCTGTTAGACTTTGATGAAGGGTTTCTCATTTTCTACTTACTAATTAGTATTCATAAATCTATGTTGCATAGCATTATCTTTAAAAACAATTTACATCTAATTTGGAAAGTTTAGTTGAATTTATTATAATATTTATTATGTAAACAATTGGAGTCACTAGAAATTAAATTCATTCAAACATGGGCAAACCTGATTACTATTTGTTCTTCCATTGATATCATGTTGTTCAATTTTTATACAAGGTGGATAAATATTGTATGAATGCATTTCCATAAGAAATTTTATAGTGATAGACAAAAACAATTCTTATTAGGAGGAAGGTTACACTGAATTATATAAGAAATACCAACATGCATTTTCTCTTGCAAGAAGTACTGTTTAAACATTACAATGTGCTTTCTTCCACATTGTAAACAACTAAAGTCATGGTACATTATAACTATAGGCTTCAAGCAGTTCATTGTAATAGCAGATCATAGGGTTCATTAGGATTTGGCTCACAGTGGAAACTAGGACAAAATGTATCCACCAGAGAGGCTCCAGTAGAGTATGTGGATTACAGTCAATAGTCTAGTTGGCAAAAAATGGAAAATGACTCTTTATATCTCAAGCAGAAAATGACCTTAATGGATGGGTAATAGGTACTTCGTGAACTCAGTGGGAATGCAGGTGATTCAGCCTTGAAAATGCTCAGCAAAGAAAGCTAGGGGGTGAGAACCACAGAGAACATTACCACAACGACAGCCTGAACACCGAGAGACCCCGTTGCTCACACCTATTCTTTCCCATGCAAGCACCCACTGTCGTGACTACATACAAATTCTTGTTTCCTTATGATTGATGTGAAGTTTCAGAATTCCTTAGTGCGGACGGATGCATCCACCTCTGAGAAACTTCCTAGGAAGCAAACACCTATCTTCCTGGTATTAGTCACTGAAACTGGCACAGTTATTTATATTAGATACTGTTTACTTGAACAAAAAATATTGAATTTTCCAAGAGCAATGAAGGATTACTCCACATATATTTCTCCTTTGTTAAATCTAAAAATCCGTTTATGTCCTTTTAAATAAAGTATTTAACATGCTCCAATCAGAAACATTTTACATCTTTTGAAAATAATGCACAGGGAAGATGTTATATTCTGCCTAGACCTTTTTTATGGCTCATTGTAGCCATTAGTGTCTTATTAGCTGGGTGCACACAGACTCATTATTATCTTTCATAACATGGGGTTCTCAGTGACAGTGCTGTGTTTTCTAGGTCACCATGGCTATTTCACCATATAAAATGAAGCTACAGAACTATGCTGTATTTGAGAACTTTTTACATTTTTATTTTATGAAGTCACTATCCTTAAGGACAGACACTTAAGGAATTATGCTTTGAAATGAAGTCCTAAATTGCTAGTGGATGTGTTTACACAAATCAGGGCTGCCGGTCAAGGTACCAAATCTCAAAAATCAGTTTTTGCAATAACGTTGGGTTTGATATCCATTTCTTTCAATTAAATAATATAATCAAGCATATTCAATATGTTAAATGTTAAGTCAAATAGTTATTCCTCATGTGTTCTTTATTTTTTAATAAATTTGAGCTCTAAGAATTGTAAGGGATCTGAAGTAGATAATAAGAAAGAAGTTTTCTGGACCTGTTCAGGCTATGTGTCTAAAATTTTAGGAAGTTCAATTGAAACATTATAATTAAATGTTTACTCAATACCAAAATAAAGCAGATAATTATTATTTCAATTTTAAACTACAAAACCAAAAAGTTATTAATTTCTTAATATCCTAGTTGAGAACTTTTCATGAGCTTTTTTTTTTACATAGAATTAATACACATTTTTTAGAAAGATATATTTAATTAAACAAAATTTATTTGTATCTTCCTGGGTTTTTTTTTTTCCGGAGCTGGGGACCGAACCCAGGGCCTTGCGCTTGCTAGGCAAGCGCGCTACCACTGAGCCAAATCCCCAACCCCATCTTCCTGGGTTTTATACAAGTACTGCTTTTGTCAATGGGGTTAGTATGTGAAACTACCAGTTTTCCCTGTGAAGTGGAATATCAAGTCCTTTGGGAATTTGTCAAGAAACAGCATAGCTGGTCGACAAATGAATGCTCAGCAAAAATGTGGTATGTATACACAGTGGAATACCATTCAGCTGTACAGAAGAATGAAATCCTAAAAATTCAAGATATATAGATGGATCTAGAAAAGATTGAAGTGAGGAAGGTCATCCACCCAGAGTGACAAGTGCCACATCTTAAATTCCACCTGGGCTTCCAAGTTCCAAATCTTCAGAGCTATGTAGACAATGCGGAGTAAACACAAAACAGTGGATTTTACCTCTCACCCCTCCTCACACAAGGGTATCTTCATACGAAATGGAGTCCAGAAAGTCACAACTGGACACAATGGAGGGCAGAAAACTCATGAGAACCCCAGCCCAAATGGATGCATCTATACACAGATCCTGCTCCATAGCTCAAGGAAGTAGGAAGATAGATTAGAAGGATTGCAAGCAAGAGAATACCAGGAAGTCCACTACGAAACACTCTTACTAGAAATGACTACAGAAACAAGATTGGAACAACAAAAATATCAACTAACACGCTAACTCTAAAGGGGGAAACTTCATGAGGTTCCACCCTCTAGAGAAAGATTGACAGGCAACTAGTGACTATTTGAGAGGGAGAATTTGCTTCTCCCTGTGATGAGCCCCTTTATCTGTTATTCAACACAAGGTGGTCAGCTCTGAAAAACATATGCACACAACAAAAATGTACTCATAAGTTTGTAATTATATATTTGTATAAACACACACACACACACACACACACTAAACAGAGAAAACGAAGGTATCAATTAGAGATTTAGAAGCTATTCAAAGAGGTAGTGGGAGGACAAGGAAGGAGAAAGCTAATGTAATTCTGCATTAATTAAAAACAGAAAAAAGAAAGAAACATACTGCTAAGGCTGTGTTTCTCTTGATTGTTCTCTGTCTGAATGTCTCCAATCATCCATTTTTAAAGTGGCTAAATAATTCTATAATTTTATTCACTGTATTACTTGATTGAATAGTGATCTTTATGGGAATAGAGGGATTCATTAGAAGTTTTAATGATGTGTTATAGGCTAATATATTGTAATAGCAGAGCACTTTCCTGTAGCTGTTTAAACGAAAGCATTATTGAGAAACTGGTATTTCCTATTCACTGGTGTCATTTTCTCTCCTTGTTCTTTCAGAAAATGGACACTAGATGGTTCATTTGCAATGTCAATATTTTTAAGTAAATAGACAGATTTTAAGGAAGCCACAAGTAATATGCTTGAATTAAAAGTAAGGTCAGTGTTTAAAAAGCAAACATTTTTTTCATATTTCGAAGTTTAGGGGCATCGTCTCTGTCATGTTCTCCTCATTTAGCAGACCAAAGTGTATCTAGGAATCAAGTGAACTATACTGAAAAGAGAACTCTCACAAAGGGGAGAGCGTCTGTGGAAGTTAGGCTGTCAATCACAGTATCTATTGACAGAAGGTGGAAGACAGCCTCTTCTGCAGGGTAACCTTCTGCAGGTTATTTGACTTCCTTATCTTCATTATTTTTTTTAATAAAAAGGGTTTCCCACTGAAATTGTTATGTTTGATCCCAATTCTTTAGTGGAGATTTTAGAGGAATCTTTAGCAGACACTGGTGATGCTTCCTGCTAAATAAACAGCACTGCTGTCCCCGCACTCAGCCTCACTTGGCTCCTGGGTAGCACATGCACTGCCTATCTTCTGGTTATATGATATATAATGCTATGCAATATATAAGGAAATGTCTGTCACTCGTCGGACAAGAGTTCAGTTAGTGCTGGATCCCTCAGTTTAGTCTTCTTCTCCACCGTGGTAGAAGGCCTTGGTTCATAGAAAGTAACCAAAATGAAGGACAGTAGATCCTCTGACAGTTTACCAAACTGATGATCATGTGCATGAGTTATTTTTTTCTCATTGCTATGATGAGATAACTAACAAATACAAGCTAAAGGTGAGTTTACTGGAGGTTATAGTTCAAGAGTTTCTCAAGTATATATCATGGCATCAAAAACATCATGGCAGGAATGAGGAGCAGTCAGCACATTGTGTCCCAAAGGTAAGAAGCAGGGAAAAGTGAGAGATGAATGCTAATGTTCATCTGGTATCTTCTTTTCCTAGCCAATATGGAAGATTAGTCCCAGGGTTATTATTACCCATATGCGCACTGACCTTCTTTGTTAAATTTCCCCTTACAATGTTTTCATGAACTTACCAAAAGAGATATTTCCACAGTGATTATAAGTTGAATTAATGGAGTATTACACAGCTATTAAAAACAATGACTTCATGAAATTCACAGGTAAATAGATGGAACTAGAAAATACCATGCTGAGTGAGGTAACCCAGACACAAAAGAACACACACGGTTTGTACTCACTGATAATTGGAAATCAGGCCAAAAGCTCAGATTATCCACAATACAACCCACAAACCATATGTAGCTTAAGAAGAAGGAAGACCAACGTGAAAATGCTTCAATCCTGCATAGAAGGGGGAACAATAATAATCACAGGAGGTAGAGGGGGGAGGGACCTGACAGGGAAAGAGGAAGGTGAGGAAGAAGAAAGGGGGCATAGGACCAGGCACTGGAAGTGACAGGAGCGAAGTTCAGAGGGTCAGGAAATTGAATAGAAATATGTAGCATTGGGGGGATGGAGAACTGGAGGTAGTCACTAGAAAGTCCCAGACACTAGGGAAGTGTGACGCTCTCCATCCCCAACAATAACGATTTTAGCTGAAATACCCAACAAAGGGAATATAGAATCTGCAGAGACCACCTCCAGGGGATAGGCACGGCCCCCGAGTTGAGGGATGGGGCCACCCACTCATCTCAGATTTTTAACCCAGAAATGTTCCTGTCTAAAGGAAAGACAGGGACAAATAATTGTAAAAAGACTGAAGGACAGGCCATTCAGAAACTGTTCCACATAGAGATCCATCTTATCTGCAGATACCAAATCCCAACTCTACTACTGCTGATGCCAAAAAGCTCTTGCTGACAGGAGCCTGGTATGGTTGTTCCCTGAGAGGTTCTACCAGCACCTGACCAAAACAGATATAGATACTCACAATTGAAAACCTAGGGAAAAGACTGAAGGAAAGCTGAAGGGGATTACAACCCCATAGGAAGAACAATATCAATTAGCTGGATCACCCAGAGCTCCCAGAAACTAAATCCCCAATCAAAGAATATACCTGGAGGGATCCATGGTTCTAGATACATATGTATCAGAGGATGGCCTTATGTGATATCAGTGGGAGGGGAGGCTTGATGCCCCAGCATAGGAAGATGCTAGAGCAGTAAGTTAGGAGTGGGAGGAGGAGAACCCTCATAGAGGCAAAGCAGAGCAGGGAGAAGAGGGAATGGGATGGGGTGTTTGTGGAGGGATAACAAGGAAGGTAGATATTATTTGAAATGTAAAAGAATAAAATGATTAATAAAAATAAACTGAAGGACATTATCTGAAAATACCTTACACATAATATGGACAAGTATTTGAAGGAGATTAAGTAGCCAATTTATTATTTCAATATACCACTTTAGAGATAGAATATTATTAGGTTCTAGGTTCCTCTGAAAGCACACTCAAATAAACATAACTGAAACCTAGTTAAAAGGGTGATAGATAAAGGTATATACATCTAATATGAATCCACAGCAAATGCAAAATTATTAGAATAATGGGTGTACAAACAGGATGCTTAAAGGACATGCTATGAAATAGCCTGATGATAAATGTCTATATGTTCAAACTGTTCTATGTCCCATAGGTTTTGTTCATTTTCTTCTCTGCAATCAAGTTATTTCCATAAGTTAAGGTGATGGATCCCAATGGCTTGAACCTGTGATGGTTCATCTTCATCAGCAATTTGGCATGATTTTGATCATAATAATTGATTTCTGAGACACACCTCTGGGTGTGTTTGTAAGGGGGTTTCTAGAGGGATATTCCAAGAAGAGATGGCCCAACCTGAGAGTGAATATCCTGTTCCACTAACCAAAGGTGTGGGAAGATTAGAAACAGAAAAGAGAGGGAGAGGAAGCAAGATCAGATAGCCCCTAGCTTCTTGCCCTGCATAATGTGAAGAATGTTCTCCAGCAAGTACTTACATGGTAATGCTATTTTGCATGTGTAACGTACATGGGGCTCTGAAACTGCAAGCAGGGGAAATACATCACTTTTACTTCTTGAAGTTGTCATTATTGTGACAAGCAACTTGTCTTAAACAATACTTTAACATATAAGTTAAAAATCCCAAAGGAGAATATGATTATCCTTGCTTTAGTTAGACAAGCCAGGTGAATGACACAGGAGTATTCAAGAGATAGTGTAGCCGGCAAACACTGCTAAGATTTACTGTAAAAATACAGTTAGAACAGAAAGCAAATGCAAAGTCTGTCTCCTCAAAGTGTGACTTATGTCAGATAAAAGATGCTCAGCCAAATTCCCAACACTCAGCCATGCTTCCAACATACAGAAAGACAGAGAGCCAAAAAGCTTGGTGTCTAATTACTTCAAAGGCATAACATGACCCCATATGAATTAATTCAGCAGACATGCTGAGGATGAGCTTGATATGGATCTATGGATGTTGTTTCCTTGGAAATACTGAATATATTTAATATAGGCAAAATTGCAACTTGATTTGTGGCTTGCTTCCACAGGTCCTTGTGATATTGCTTAAAAACATGCATACATTTTATTACGGTTTTCCATAAGAAATTTGAAAATATGTCTTTATATAATTTAGGTACATAATTAAATACCATAATAGTAACAGAGAAACAGTATAGGTTCATAACATATACAGCTCACAATAAAAGATATCCATGCAGCTTACGTACAGATCATTATCTAAAAGATCTAAAAGAGAAAAAGCTGACCACATTAATGTTGTTTCTTTTATACTTTCTTTCTCCTTTTCAGAACCCAACTCTCACCAGAAATGTGGAGCACAACATGAAACATCAGAACACCTCAGTGTTTACAAAACTGAGAGCCAGAAGCTAGTGGCAGTGGAGTAACCTGGAATCTCATGGTTTTGTGCATGAAAATAATCTTGAAAATCCTTTAAGGATTTTTCTTGCTATGAACTAAATAAGTAAATTCCAAATGGCAGTTTTCTAGTCTCAAGTTGTTGGCAGAATTTTGGATTTGAAATTGTGGTTTTAAAGTATCAATCCATGAGACAAGAATGTAAAATTCTAAACCTCTATGGTTAGAAGCCTTAGAGTATTAGTTGGTTACTTCACTGCCTTACCTACATTGATAACCAAAGCAATGGGAAAGTTAACTGAGCACTCTAGGAAGATGTTCTGAAAGTACCATTTCCTCTTTTGATTTATCTTTGTCATTTTAAATTATGTGTAGGTGAATGTGTCAGCATGTGGATATGCGCCCATGAGTGCAGGTGCCTGCAGAGGACAGAAAAAGCAGATACCCTGGAGCTTCAATTATAAATGGTGGTGGGGGATCTAGGAACCAAATTCAAGTCCTCAGGTAGAGTTATAAGTTCTAACCACCCAAAAGTGCCATACCTTATGAGAAGACAAATAGGAGAGAGCCTGGTTTGTATAAACACATATTTTAAAAATCCCCAAATCCTGAAAAATACTAGATTATTATACTTCTCTTAATCTTTGAACTATTAATCATTGAAAAAGACAATTATTTGTTTATGATATATGAAAAACATACATGTATGAGAATTAGCATTTTGCAGTTTTACTAGCACAAGCTAATGATACACAAGAATCTACTACGGCATTCCTATAAATGTATTAATATATCATATTTTTCTCTATTAATGTTTTCTTTCCCTCTCTGATTGCAAACACATTTTCATATAATATTCTGATCACAGCTACTTCTCCTCAAACTCCCATTATCTCCCCCACGCCCCTGACATCTTTACCTACTCAATCCCTTACCTTCTTTCTCTTCATCTTGTACTGATATCATTCCTTTTCTTGGCCTAATTCCTTTCATGCTTTTTTAACATATGTGTGTGACCCATTGAATTTAATTAGGGTTGTGTACAACAGCATAAGGAATGGACTATTTTTAGAAGCATGGCAACATACCAGTGGTTATTAACATGAATATATATATATATATATATATAATGTGATATGCAATTAATCATAAAAGGCTGAGGACTCTGGAGTTTCTACTCTTCCATGCTTCCACGAGAGAATGTTAACTGTCTAATCTTGTGAATACCTTACCAGAGTAATAATTTTTCCTGTGATTTTTAGACTGCAATGGTTACTCATGACCCTCAACGACAACACACTAAAACATTCCACTCTTCTGTCCTCCAGCTCTCACACTGTTTCCTGCCCTTTCCTCTCTCATGTCCCCTGAGCCTGGAAGGATAATGAAACACATAAAAAATAGGACTATGGGTGTGTTATGTGTGTGAGTGTTAATGTGCATTTGTGTGTTATGTGTGTATATGTGTTGTTATATGTATGTCATGCATTTCTGTTGTGTGTGTGATATGCATGTGTTGTGTGGTATGTGTTTATGTTGCATATGTGTGGTGTGTGTATATATTGTATGTGTGTGTGTCTGTGTGTGATATGGGAAACTAGAACACATTTCTCTGAAACTAGGAAGGTGGTTTTCTTTTCTATAGAATGTATGTCCCCAAACTCCACAGTATAGATTCACCTATATTTGATGGTATTTTAAAACATTATGATATTATGTGCCCATCTCCTACTGTTCCAAAATTTCCTCATGCATTATCAATCTTGGGAAAGTTTGCCTAACAGTAGTAAAACCCAGCTGTTAGTACCTGTTCATGACCATAGACATCATGCAGATTCAGACCCCAGTAACCTAAGTTACCTTGCCAAATACTTCTAAGTATCCTCTTCCACCTGTGGTTATCAACAGTGTGAACATTTTCTTTAGACAGCCATTCTCACCCCTACTGCTTCAAAGCCTCATTAGTTTTTTGTTGCTGTTGTTTGCACAGAATATGTACTTGTTTTTTTTTCTGCATCTAAACTTTCTGCCACTTTAGACAGACATTCTCCATTTCTTAGTCAATGAAAAACAGTAACTAGAGAAGCTGACTATAATCTTTCTTAAACAAGGCAGAGTTTTAATGATTTGACAACGCGTATGGGTTGTTTTCATATAACCATCAGCCTCTCAATGATGGAAGGACTGGCTTATTTGATGCTTCTGTCTGACCTAGAGTCCTTTCACAGAAGCAGAAAATCTCAGCTACTTTCTCGCTCTGCATTCAGCTCAGAATATGTATTAATCTAACTCAACAATTAAATGTTAAAATTCAACATTGCCATCCAGAACAAACAATAAAGCAATGTAAGCTTTACTTTTTAACTGAATCAAATATAACCATATGTGTTACGTACTTTCAGAGATGTCTGTTAGGGCAGAGTGTGGTTCTGTGTCCACAACAGGATCACCATAGCAGAAGTTCACATGATGGGTTTCCCAGGCAGATGCCTTCGGTACCTTAGCTTTCACAGGCTCAGAACTTTTCACATTTCCCATCAAGCTTCTCAGTTCTCTGAGCTAATCGCTTTTTTCAAAATTATTCCTTCTTCTTATACTCAAGAACCCTGATTGTGTACAGAGGTGACTCTAGGCCAGCATGGGGACTCAGTAACCTCTATATCGTCATCCTCTTCCAGTCAGTGTAACTCACTAGCTGGAAGATAATTTACCTTCTTTTTCTACACATTTTCAGTGACTGGATTAACTGGCTTTAATTCCTGTTTAATTGTTCATTTTTCCCTTTATTTATGATGTAAATTGTGCTATAATTACTCACATCAATTTTCAAAAAATAGCTTATAGATTGTAGGGAATGTATTGACTTTTATGGCCAACATTAACTTTGTAGCACTATAAATCTCTTCCAAGCTACAGATGGGGACTGAGCTATAGATCACTAATACATTGGAAAAGGAAAACAAATAGAATCTTAGAAGAGATGAGAAAGACATCAGGTGAATACATAAGTGAAAAATTTATGCCTTTAATATGTAAGAAAACACTGATGCAAGCTTACATAAAATATAAACTGTATCACACACCTATATGCATCAGAACTCCAAACAGCTATTTGTTCCACACAGTGACTAGTGATGGATTTCCTATTGACTGGAAGAAACAGTAAATAATCCAAGAATAAGATAGATTCATTCACTGACTTACCCATTCATTTCTTTGCTCCACAATAAGCACTTACAAAACATCATACATGTGTCAGGTGCCTTTTATGTTTTATTATGCTTAAAATCTCAGTACTCCTGAGCACGGTGGCTGAGGTGGTTTGAATATGAAAAGCCCTGATAGGCTCAAATATTTGAATGCTCTGAGAGTGGAGGTGGGAGGTGTGGCTTTGTTAGGGTAGCTGTGGCATTTTTACAGTATGTCCCTGGGGTGGGCTTTGGGGTTTCAAAAACCCAAGGCTTTTCCACTGTTCTCTTTCTACCTGCTGCCTGCAATTCCAGATATAAAGCCTCCAGCTACCATGTTTGCCATGTTCGATAGAAATATCCTATCAATTTCCCCAAAACACAAAGAAATATAACTTTATCTCAGTTCCTCATGGGCTTTTCTCCAAAACTGACCATATATTCTTACATACCAGCAAGTCAAAACAGACACTAACAAACCAAAGAATCCGACAGGTTTTGCTTGGAGAAGAAATAAATAATTTCAGTCAAATTAAAAGATAAATAGGCAGATTAATTTGGAAGTGGGCTTCTAGGCGACTTCATCTTCTCAGGGGAAAAAACAGAAAGAAGTCTCAGGCAGACTATGGTGTGGTAGTGTTTTATATATTTGGAGAGAGTGGGCTTAGGTGATTAGTGACTTCAGGTGAGGAGGCTGGAACATCTATAGGGAATGTCAGGGATGCAGAACTGTGATTTTGGCACCTTTTCTGGTTAGAGGTTTTCCAAGTGAGTGGGGTTGAAGGAGAGGGAGGAATGGAATATGCTGGACCACATGGTGGAGAAGGGCAAGCAGGGAACTCAAACTGAAGAAAACCAAACAAACAAGAGTTACAAAGAAAGAAAGAAAGAAAGAGAGAGAGAGAGAGAGAGAGAGAGAGAGAGAGAGAGAGAGAGAGAAAGAGAGGGAGGAAGGAAGGAAGGAAGGAAGGAAGGAAGGAAGGAAGGAAAGAAAGAAGGAAGGAAGGAAAGAAAGAAAGCCCTGCATCCTATCTGAACATCACAAATTAAAGCTGGACGTCAACAACAGAAGCAAGAGAAAGTTTACACACTCCTAGAAACTGAACAATTCTCTACCAAATGAAAAATGAGCCAATACAGAAATTAAGAAATAAAAAAATTAAAGACTTTTTAAATTAAATGAATAGAAAACATACCCAAATTTATGGAACACAATGAAGTTGTTCTCCTCACACACCTAAAACTTTAGGACAAAAAAAAGTAATTGTTATGCCCAAGTCACAGGACCCCAAAGACCACCAAGGAGCCAATTCCAATGCAAACACATAGGGTCTTTTGTTATGAGCTTGAAAGTAAGATCTCTCCCTACCCTATCACAGAGGGTCAGAGTGAGAGCCCTGAATCTAGGGATTCAGGGTATTCATTGTGGTTACAGGAAACTTGGGCAATTTTCATACTGATCAACAAATAACATTTTAAAAACTGCATTTCTGGTGTAATCTGCAGGAACCACAAAGTCTACTTGAGCAAACATCTTATGACAACCTCCCTTAGCAACAGCCAGCTTTGATACAATAGCAGGATCAAGGTACATAGAGAAAACATAAGACACCCTGCAGAGCATAGATTACCTACCCATGCTGCATGTCAGGTGGGTCTGCTCTGTGTTCAGTTCACTGGCACGAAGGATTAAGGCCAGGGGAGTCATCAAAGGGAAAGGGGCAGTAGGAGAGGGAGAGAGAAAGAGAGAAAGCACATGTACAGAGATCAGAGAAGAAGGAAGAAGGAGGAGGAGGAACGGAGAATAAGAGGAGGAGGGAAAGGAGGAGGGGGAGGGGGAGGGAGAGGGGGAAGGGATATCTGGATTATATAGGGAAGTATTTCTGGGTGGAGGGCAGCCCAGAGCCTGGGCTGGAAAGATTAAGGTTGGAGGCATGCCAGGTAGGGACTGAGGGATACTGGGAGAACCTGGAGGCCAAGTCTGCTTTTTGATACGTAAAATATGCTTATCAATCCCTTGTCCAGGGGTCCGAAATCAGTCATTTTACCTTTTAAATTCCAAGAAATAGTTGTACTTTTTATTTTAATGGCATTCTTTCAACATTTTGCTTTACATGAGTTAAAAATAAAGGATATGTATTAATATGCATACCTTCAACAGATAGAGACATTTTAACAAATAGTATATGCAACTCCATTAAAATGCTAAGATTTTTGAACAAAACTAAGCACGTCTCTGTATGTTTACCTCTTTAGAACTCTTAAAAAGCAAAGAGAGTGATATCAAATATTTCTGTTTGTAAGAGTGAAGAATCCATCAGTTAAAAACTGCCCAAATCCGAGAAACAGAATAGGAACAGGGCTGTGGCTCTCCAAGGACAAAGGACCTCAACACCCGCCTGTGTTTGCTCTGTTCCCTTCTCAGTCCTTTAAATGAACTAAAACCCACATTTTAGCTTTAGGGAGGTGAAAAATAAAAGTGCAAAGGCAAGGACACAGTAAGTCCCTTCCGAAGTCCATACCCCCCTCTTTCTCTCTCTCTGTCTTTTTCTCCCTCCCTCCTTCCCTCTGTCCCTCTCTCCATCCCTCTCTCCCTCCCTTCTGTTACGTATTTACTTACTTATTTCCAATGTCTAATATCAATGCATCTGACACAGGAGAAGCAAAGGGTGGATTTGGATTTGTGCTCATCAGCTCTAATCTACCCTCACAGGCCTGTTTCTCACACGGGTCATTCTTCCTTTAGTTGCTCTCTGTCCTGTTCTTCAGTAATGTGTTCTGTGCTGCTCAGCATCAGCCAAAGGCTTGCAACTTCTCACAGAACTTCCTCACACTCTCCTCTCTTGGTTCCTTTAAGTCATGGATTTTGTATAGTTCTTCCCATGCTTTAAATCATCTCTGCTCAAAATCTTCAGAAGCTGAAGGCTAATACCTCAATAATCAATACCTCAATCTAAATTAGTGGTTTCCTTTCCTATTTCCACTTATAAGAAAGTAGGTAATATCCTGTTGGACTGGCTGGAGTGATAGTCAAAGATAAAGAAACCTTGCTAGAGAAAGCAATTAAGATATTCCCAAATGGACGAGAATGCATTGAGCCCAACACACACCTTTCCAGGCCCTCCAAGATCTTCCTGTCTGCACCTCCCAAGGATTTTGATGCCTCCTTCTCCATTATGCCCTTCTAATAAGCTGCTCTGTGGACCCAGACACTAAGGATGCTATATCACACTCAAGGAGCATAAGCTTTATAATCTGCTGTCGTCATCCCCTCTCTCTGGCACTCTGCCATTCTGTGTGAATTCAGTAAATAAAGAAAGTGAACAAAGGGAGGACACAATGGCTCCATGCTTGACAGACCCCCCCTCTCCTGAAAACTCAGCCCAACAAGGAGGAGAGGCTACAATGTATTTCTACTGAGAACCAAGCACAGTAATTGCTCCCCATTGTAGTCTGACAAGCTGGAAAGTAAGAATTATCATTAGCTTTTGCAGATAAGATTCGCAGCTAGAGGATGAGAATAAGCACACATTTGTCTCACCCCAGGGTACAGGTTGGTGGTTTGTCATCAGGCTGCTGCATGAGACTCACAATTATCTTGACTTCCTCACCTATTTGTTCCAACATTCTTTCTTGTTTATTTGGTTGACTATAAAAATGTGGCATTTTGCATATTTAGAATGCCCTCAAACTCCAGCTTTTGATTTCTGCTTCCTTTACTTTTGCCTTGTCAGAGTGACTCACTCTGACCTGCTTCTGTGTTCCATTTTAAACTTGGATAAAAGTTACATCATTGGGGGAGGAAAAAAGTAGCCATTGTCTGTTTTAAAAATCCTCTTTGCTATAAAGGATACATTACTAGAATTTTTGCAGCCCTGACTCATCATGCCCTTCTCCATGGCACTGAGTTCAGTTCTGATGTCCTACATCACTTTTTGTCTAGTTTCTCCAACTGCCTCTCTTCCTTAGTTTTGGGCCATTTCCCAGCTCCTTGGTTCTCAGTGGTACTGAGGTGGATACTGGTTGTCTCATTTCCAGTACAGTCAAAAGTAGAAATATTCGACTGTTGGAATAAATACTACATGGCTTAAACGTAAAACCTGCGTCATTGTGAATTCACATTCCAGTCAAAGTATCAGCAGAAGCATATGTGAAATGAATTTTATTATCCCAATGGAGACATAATCATTATTTCAATCTCATTTTCAAACTACAATAAACATAAACATCTTTAGACAGTGGCGTAGGGGGTGTTTACAGTTCTCTTGTGTCAAGGCTTACACTACAATGCAACTCATTTTATTTCTAGAGATAAGGTAAACTGTTTACCTCCAAACACAGTGCTCCATTTTGAAGTTCTAATGTATATGGGTATTTTGTGTGCATATATGCCTATATACCATATGAGTGCCTGGTGCCTGTGCATATCAGAAGATGACATTAGATCCCCTGGAACTAGTGGAATTTGTATGTGCATAGAACTCAACCCAGCTCCTCCACAAGAGTAGCAAGAATTTTTAACTACTGAGCCCAACTCCAGGCCCAACATACTACTAATTGATACGGCAAAGCACTCACATTTTATCCCTTTCAACTTCTGTCTTTCTCATGCTTAAAAAGATGTCAAATATAAGGTACTGTTTTATCCCTAGTTCACTGCTGCAAAAAACTAGCCCAAAAATCTAACTCCCTAAATAACACAGTAAGAACCATCCAATGCTATAGTCCTCTTCAGGCATATGCTTTGACAATGCAATGAATCTAATTCATTCTCACAGCTGAACCTCAAGGCAAGACACATGCTTCACTAGGGCAGTCAAAAAGGATTCTACTAGTCACAATTATCCTCCCTTAACACAGAAGCAATCTCCATTAATGACTGCCTAAGAAGGAAAAATTAGTTTTCTTCAGCATTCTCACTGGATATACAAACCATACTTAAGACCAGGCTACATGCTTAGCAACAAAAAGAAAGCCTCAAAGGCATTTATAGATTTGTTTGTTTCAAAATGCTTTACCTGGACTTTATTTTTCCCTTACAGAACTTTTGCTCATATATTAGGACTTCTGAATTTGCTTTTATAGATTCAATGTGTGTACAGATATATGTTTTTATACTCTGTATGTGTCATTTTAGTTTTTTGTTTTGTCCATTACAATATTATTATTATTATTATTATTATTATTATTATTATGCCTGTTTGTATTTTAGTGAGAGAGAAAAAGGGGATAGATATGGGTGGGTAGAGAAGTTGAGTGGATGAAGTCACTGTTTTTTTTTTTTTTTTTTTTTTTTGGTTCTTTTTTTCGGAGCTGGGGATCTAACCCAGGGCCTTGCGCTTCCTAGGCAAGCGCTCTACCACTGAGCTAAATCCCCAACCCCGAAGTCACTGTTTTTTAATAGCTGAGCAGTACTCTATTGAGTAAATGTACCACCTTTTCTCTGTCCATCCCTCCATTGAAGTACATCTGGGTTTTTTCCAACTTCTGACTATTATGAATAACATAGTGAAGCATGTGTCCTTGTTATATTTTGGAACATCTTTTGGATATATTCACAGGAGTAGTATAGCTGGGTTCTCAGGAAGCACTATGTCCAATTTTCTGTGGAACGCCAGACTGATTTCCAGAGTAGTTGTCCCTGCTTGAAATCACACCAACAATGGAGGAGCCTTTCTTTTTCCAAAACTTCACCAGCATCTGCAGTCACCTGAGTTTTTTATCTTAGCCATTCTGATTGGTGTAAGGTGGATTCTCAGAGTGGTTTTGATTTGAATTTTCCTGATGACTAAGGATGTTGAACATTTCTCTAGGTGCTTCTCAGACATTTGAGAATCCTCAGTTGAGTATTCTTTGCTTAGCCCTTTACCTATTTTTAATAAGGTTATTTGATTCTATGTAGTCTAACTTCTTGAGTTCTTTGTACATATTGAATATTAGCCTTGTATGGGATGTAGGATTAGTAAAGATCTTTTCCCAATCTGTTGGTTGCCATTTTGTCCAATTGACACTGTCCTTTGCCTTACAAAAGCTTTGGACTCCTCCATAGAACTAGAAACAAAACAACCACAGGAGGTAGATGGAGGGAACACCTTGGAGAGAGAGAGAGAGAGAAAGAGAGAGAGAGAGAGAGAGAGAGAGAGAGAGAGATTGAGAGAGATATTGAGAGAAGGAGAGGGAGAGGGAGAGGGAGAGGGAGAGGGAGAGGGGGAGGGGGAGGGAGAGGGAGAGGGGGAGGGAGAGGGAGAGGGAGAGGGAGAGGGAGAGGGAGAGGGAGAGGGAGAGGGAGAGGGAGAGGGAGAGGGAGAGGGAGAGGTTGGGCAGGATCAGGTATTAGAAGGGGCAGAAGTACAGAGGGCCAGGAAATTGAATGGAAACATGTAGCAGTGGAAGTTGAGGAACTAGGGGTAGCCACTAGAAAGTCCCAGACTCCAGTGAAGAGAGCTGCTCCCAGTAGCCAATGGTGATGACTTTAGCAGAAATAGCCAACAAAGGCTATCTAAAGGATATCTATAGAGACCACCCCCCCAGTGGAGAGGCACATCCCCATTTGAGGGATGGGGCCACCCACCGATATGAAAATTATTAACCCAGAAATGTTCCTGTCCACAGGAAAGACAGAGACAAAAAAAAATGGAATCCATCTCATCAGGGGTAACAAACCCATACACTATTGCTGATCCCCAGAAACTCTTGCTGACAGGAGCCTAGTATGGCTATTCCCTAAGAGGGTCTACCAGCTCCTGACCAATACAAATGCACGTTTTCACAACCAACCATCAGACTGAGCTCAGGTATCCCAAGGGTAGAGCTAGTGGAAGGACTGAGGAACTAAAGGGGATTGCAAGCCCATAGTAAGAACAATATCAACTAACTGAACCACTCAGTGCTTCCAGATACTAAACGACCAACTGAGAAGTATACATGGAGGGATCCAGGGTTCCAGACACATATGGAGCAGGTGATGACCTTATCTGACATAGTGGGAGAGTAGGCCTTGGTCTTGTGGAGGCATGATGCCCCAGTGTAGGGGATGGCTAGAGGAATGAGGCGGGAGTGGATGAGTGGGTGGAGGAACATCCTCATACGGGCAAAGGGAAGAGGAAGAGAGGATATGGGTGGGGGAGGTTGTACAGACCAGGAAGTAGCATGTCATTTGAAATGTCAATGAGTAAAATAACTAATAAAAATAATGTATTTAGTAATGAAAAATCTATTTTTCATAAAACAATTTAAAATGTGATTTCTACATTTTAAATTTTTCTAGAAGGCCCACAGCTTCACTCAGTAAGTGCTTCGAGTCAGTTTCTAATGTACAATTACCATTAACGGTATGAAACATTTCTTTAAATTTAAGTAAATTCACTTGCCAATAGCATTCCTAATCCCTTTCCTTTCCCCAAATGTCCTGCTCACAGTGAAAATTAAGAATAAATGTTCAAACTTTTGCCCTATTAACCTGAGTCTTCCCTACAAGGGATATCTCTTTAGAATTTCCATGAACATTATACCAGTTACAAGATGTTTTACTGGTATGAGTATTTTTTTGTGGTTAATACAGGATATTTCAAAATTCTAAACATTTATTAAGTTAATAAAAATAGTTGATATGGATTGTGCCACTATATATATTTTTCCTTAGGGGTTTGTCAAATAACATTTTTAGATGGCTAACAAGAGTTTAGTGTTTCTAAATTATCAGGTTAACTACACAAGGATCCCTAAGAATACAAATAATACCAATGTAATACTCCAGGAAGAATGAGCCATCACTCTTCTGTAGTGTTTATTGATATTATGCATATCACCACAGACTTTTGATTGCCCCTTGGTATATCTAAGAGATTCTTGTAAAGAGATTTTACTTAGAACTTGCTAAACTTTTAAAAGAATAAGCTTTTTCTTTTCTAGAGCACCTCTTACCATGCTAATAATTCAGATTCTGAAAGTGTCTATGAGATATATATATATATACATATATATGCATGTGTATAATCCATATGTGAATAGGATTTACTTTTGTCTGTTTATTTTATTGAGATAAATACTTTCTAATTAATTACATAAAATATGAAACTACATGGCTCAGTATAAGACATAATTGCTTTAAGTTCAGAAGAATCAACAGAAGAAAGAGTACTTAGAAATTGTGAATTTAGAAATATAAATATATTACTGTATAAAAAACAAATTTTATAAATAGAATAAATATTTTAGAAATTTTCTATGATTTTTTTTTGCATTTGTAAGTAAATCATTAGGTCAACAGCTGATAATTTCATCTTTTATTCTATGAACTTCCAGAGCTCCATGGTCAATTTAATAATGGTCTATTTATGTTGACTCAGTTAAATCTACAAAAAAAGAGCAATAAACTGTAGAAATGTTTTATTTAAATTTGTTTGGCCTAATAAAACCATGTCTCAAAATTATTGCTTTTGAATTCATCATCTTTCATCACTCCTACCTTCCTTGTGTCTCCCAAGAAAAAACTTAGTATTGTACACTTTGAAATCAAGGAACAAAACATTATTTATTCTAATTAAAATTTAATAACATGAATGTACAATTAGGGCATTGAATATATATTTTATTTTTTTTCTTCATCACTTTCTCTTTTATTCTTTTTTATTTGTTATTTTATTTATCTAAATTTCAAATGTTAACCCCTTTCCTGCTTTCCTCTCCTAAACCCCCTATCCTACCTTCCTCCTCCCTGCTTCTATGAGGATGCTCCTCCACCCACCCACTCACTCCTGCCTTACCTAACTGCCCTAGCAATCCCCTACTCTGGGGCATCAAGCCTCCACAGGAACAAGGGCCTCCCCTCCCACTGATGGCAGATAATGCCATCCTCTGCTCCACCTGCAGCTGAAGCTATGTTCCCTTTATGTGTAGTCTTTGGTTGGTAGTTTAGTCCCTGGGAGCTCTGGTGGGACTGCTTGGTTGATATTGTTGTTCTTCCTATGGGGTTGCAAACCACTTCAGCTCCTTTAGTTACATTTTCATTTTTAATTACTAGGTTCATTGTGTCATTATTGTCAAAAACCCAAAGGTAAATCCATCTCCAGGAATTCAAAAAAGCTGAAGGGACAATAGGTTATCTTTATGCCAATTAACCAAACAAAGTGCATGCTGGTCTCCAGCTTTGGTCAGTATCTATTACAAGTATCTGTTAGATATTTCCATATTTCAAAGTATTCTATCTGTCCTTGCTCCCCTACCCTAAACTCTTTCCAGGTCACAGGCTTAATCCACTATAATTAGTTAAATAGACTAATTATACTTAGAAGTCTGCTATTTCAGCCATGCTTGCTCCTTTTTGTCTGCTTTTACTCTGTCTTCTTCCACCCTCTCTCTGCTCTTCCAGTGCTCCATGCAATCCCTTCCCCTATCATCTTTTGTCTCTACTCTGCTCCTGCTTCTCCAGTCTACTGCCCATGTTCATTCCACCAGGTTCTCTCCCTGTTCTTGCCTTTTCCAAGTGCCTCTGGCCATTATCTCATATGTATAATAAATATATCCCCCTTAGTCATATATACTTTTGAATGCTCATATCTTCATTTTCAATAAATATGATATAGGAAATATATCATAATTATATACACCATAATTATATTATTCAATTTCTATCACTGTGATCACCAGATCCATTGTCTTCTGATACTTAACCTCTTCAAAACTGACACATATGTATGCATACATATACATATACATATACATATACATATACATATACATATACATATACATATACATATACATATACATATACATATACATATACATATACATATACATATACATATACATATACATATACATATACATATACATATACATATACATATACATATACATATACATATACATATACATATACATATACATATACAAATACATCATATACATATACATATACATATGCATATGCATATGCGTATTTTCAGTTCTTGTTAATTTTTCTGATGCTAACTACTGGAAGTTTCTTCACTGTGGGTTCTTCCACGCTCCAGAAATTGCTACAAATATTTATATTATTGTCATTTAAAAATAGGACACCGGACACCGCCGGAACCTGAAGGAAACAGAACAGATAAACAGTTCTCTGCACCCAAATCCCCTGGGAGGGAGAGCTAAACCTTCAGAGAAGCAGACACGCCTGGGAAACCAGAAGAGACTGCACTCTGCACACACATCTCGGACGCCAGAGGAAAACACCAAATGCCATCTGGAACCCTGGTGCACTGAAGCTCCCAGAAACGGCGGCGCAGATCTTCCTGGTTGCTGCCGCCTCAGAGAGCTCATAAGCAACACCCCACGAGCAAACTTGAGCCTCAGAACCACAGGTGAGACCAACTTTTCGGCTGCAAGTGACCTGCCTGAAAAACTCCAGACACAGGCCCACAGGAACAGCTGAAGACCTGTAGAGAGGAAAAACTACACGCCCGAAAGCAGAACACTCTGTCCCCATAACTGGCTGAAAGAAAAAAGGAAAACAGGTCTACAGCACTCCTGACACACAGGCTTATAGGGCAGTCTAGCCACTGTCAGAAATAGCAGAACAAAGTAACACTAGAGATAATCTGATGGCGAGAGGCAAGCGCAGGAACCCAAGCAACAGAAACCAAGACTACATGGCACCATTGGAGCCCAATTCTCCCACCCAAACAAACAAGGAATATCCAAACACACCAGAAAAGCAAGATCTAGTTTCAAAATCATATTTGATCATGATGCTGGAGGCCTTCAAGAAAGACGTGAAGAACTCCCTTAGAGAACAAGTAGAAGTCTACAGAGAGGAATCGCAAAAATGCCTGAAAGAATTTCAGGAAAACATAAATAAACAAGTAGAAGCCCATAGAGAGGAGACACAAAAATCCCTGAAAGAATTCCAGGAAAACATAAATAAACAAGTAGAAGCCCATAGAGAGGAGACACAAAAATCGCTGAAAGAATTCCAGGAAAACACAATCAAACAGTTGAAGGAATTAAAAATGGAAATAGAAGCAATCAAGAAAGAACACATGGAAACAACCCTGGATATAGAAAACCAAAAGAAGAGACAAGGAGCTGTAGATACAAGCTTCACCAACAGAATACAAGAGATGGAAGAGAGAATCTCAGGAGCAGAAGATTCCATAGAAATCATTGACTCAACTGTCAAAGATAATGTAAAGCGGAAAAAGCTACTGGTCCAAAACATACAGGAAATCCAGGACTCAATGAGAAGATCAAACCTAAGGATAATAGGAATAGAAGAGAGTGAAGACTCCCAGCTCAAAGGACCAGTAAATATCTTCAACAAAATCATAGAAGAAAACTTCCCTAACCTAAAGAAAGAGATACCCATAGGCATACAAGAAGCCTACAGAACTCCAAATAGACTGGACCAGAAAAGAAAATCCTCCCGTCACATAATAGTCAAAACACCAAACGCACAAAATAAAGAAAGAATATTAAAAGCAGTAAGGGAAAATGGTCAAGTAACATATAAAGGCAGACCTAGCAGAATCACACCAGACTTTTCGCCAGAAAATATGAAGGCCAGAAGATCCTGGACAGATGTCATACAGACCATAAGAGAACACAATTGCCAGCCCAGGTTACTGTATCCTGCATAACTCTCAATTAACATAGATGGAGAAACCAAGATATTCCATGACAAAACCAAATTTACACAGTATCTTTCTACAAATCCAGCACTACAAAGGATAATAAATGGTAAAGCCCAACATAAGGAGGCAAGCTATACCCTAGAAGAAGCAAGAAACTAATCGTCTTGGCAACAAAACAAAGAGAAGAAAAGCACACAAACATAACCTCACATCCAAATATGAATATAACAGGAAGCAATAATCACTATTCCTTAATATCTCTCAAATTCAATGGCCTCAATTCCCCAATAAAAAGACGTACATTAACAAACTGGATATGCAACGAGGACCCTGCATTCTGCTGCCTACAGGAAACACAACTCAGAGACAAAGACAGACACTACCTCAGAGTGAAAGGCTGGAAAACAACTTTCCAAGCAAATGGTCAGAAGAAGCAAGCTTTAGTAGCCATTCTAATATCAAATAAAATCAATTTCTATTAAAAGTCATCAAAAAAGATAAGGAAGGACACTTCATATTCATCAAAGGAAAAATCCACCAAGATGAACTCACAATTCTAAATATCTATGCCCCAAACACAAGGGCACCTACATACGTAAAAGAAACCTTAATAAAGCTCAAAACACACATTGCACCTCACACAATAATAGTGGGAGATTTCAACACCCCACTCTCATCAGTGGACAGATCATGGAAACAGAAATTAAACAGAGACATAGACCGACAAAGAGAAGTCATGAACCAAATGGACTTAACGGATATTTATAGAACATTCTATCCTAAAGCAAAAAGTTATACCTTCTTCTCAGCTCCTGATGGTACATTCTTAAAAATTGACCATATAATTGGTCAAAAAACAGGCCTCAACAGGTACAGAAAGATAGAAATAATCCCATGCGTGCTATCAGACCACCACGGCCTAAACTGGTCTTCAATAACAATAAGGGAAGAATGCCCACATACACATGGAAATTGAACAATGCTCTACTTAAAGATATCCTGGTCAAGGAAGAAATAAAGAAAGAAATTAAAAACTTTTTAGAATTTAATGAAAATGAAGGTACAACATACCCAAACTTATGGGACACAATGAAAGCTGTGCTAAGAGAAAAACTCATAGTGCAGAGTGCCTTCAGAAAGAAACAGGAAAGAGCATATGTCAGCAGCTTGACAGCACACCTAAAAGCTCTAGAACAAAAAGAAGCAAATACACCCAGGAGGAGTAGAAGGCAGGAAATAATCAAACTCAGAGCTGAAATCAACCAAGTAGAAACAAAAAGGACCATAGAAATAATCAACAGAACCAAAAGTTGGTTCTTTGAGAAAATCAACAAGATAGATAAAACCTTAGCCAGACTAACGAGAGGACACAGAGAGTGAGTCCAAATTAACAAAATCAGAAATGAAAAGGGAGACATAACTACAGATTCAGAGGAAATTCAAAAAATCATCAGATCTTACTATAAAAACCTATATTCAACAAAACTTGAAAATCCTCCGGAAATGGACAATTTCCTAGACAGATACCAGGTACCGAAGTTAAATCAGGAACAGATAAACCAGTTAAACAACCCCATAACTCCTAAGGAAATAGAAGCAGTCATTAAAGGTCTCCCAACCAAAAAGAGCCCAGGTCCAGACGGGTTTAGTGCAGAATTCTATCAAACCTTCATAGAAGACCTCATACCAATATTATCCAAACTATTCCACAAAATTGAAACAGATGGATCACTACCGAATTCCTTCCATGAAGCCACAAATACTCTTATACCTAAACCACACAAAGACACAACAAAGAAAGAGAACTTCAGACCAATTTCCCTTATGAATATCGACGTAAAAATACTCAATAAAATTCTGGCAAACCGAATCCAAGAGCACATCAAAACAATCATCCACCATGATCAAGTAGGCTTCATCCCAGGCATGCAGGGACGGTTTAATATATGGAAAACCATCAACGTGATCCATTATATAAACAAACTGAAAGAACAAAACCACATGATCATTTCATTAGATGCTGAGAAAGCATTTGACAAAATTCAACACCCCTTCATGATAAAAGTCCTGGAAAGAATAGGAACTCAAGGCCCATACCTAAACATAGTAAAAGCCATATACAGCAAACCAGTTGCTAACATAAACTAAATGTAGAGAAACTTGAAGCAATCCCAGTAAAATCAGGGACTAGACAAGGCTGCCCACTCTCTCCCTACTTATTCAATATAGTTCTTGAAGTTCTAGCCAGAGCAATCAGACAACAAAATGAGGTCAAGGGGATACAGATCGGAAAAGAAGTCAAAATATCACTATTTGCAGATGATATGATAGTATATTTAAGTGATCCCAAAAGTTCCACGAGAGAACTACTAAAGCTGGTAAACAACCAGCAAAGAGGCTGGGTATAAAATTAACTCAAATAAATCAGTTGCCTTCCTCTACACAAAAGAGAGACAAGCCGAGAAAGAAATTAGGGAAACGACACCCTTCATAATAGACCCAAATAATATAAAGTACCTCGGTGTGACTTTAACCAAGCAAGTAAAAGATTTGTACAATAAGAACTTCAAGACACTGAAGAAAGAAATTGAAGAAGACCTGAGAAGATGGAAAGATCTCCCATGCTCATTGATTGGCAGGATTAATATAGTAAAAATGGCCATTTTACCAAAAGCGATCTACAGATTCAATGCAATCCCCATCAAAATACCAACCAATTCTTCAAAGAGTTAGACAGAACAATTTGCAAATTCATCTGGAATAACAAAAAACCCAGGATAGCTAAAACTATCCTCAACAACAAAAAGGACTTCAGGGGGAATAACTATACCTGAACTCAAGCAGTATTATAGAGCAATAGTGGCAAAAACTGCATGGTATTGGTACAGAGACAGACAGATAGACCAATGGAATAGAATTGAAGACCCAGAAATGAACCCACACACCTATGGTCACTTGATTTTTGACAAAGGAGCCAAAACCATCCAATGGAAAAAAGATAGCATTTTCAGCAAATGGTGCTGGTTCAACTGGAGGTCAACATGTAGAAGAATGCAGATCGATCCATGCTTATCACCCTGTACAAAGCTTAAGTCCAAGTGGATCAAGGACCTCCACATCAAACCAGACACACTCAAACTAATAGAAGAAAAACTAGGGAAGCATCTGGAACACATGGGCACTGGAAAAAATCTCCTGAACAAAACACCAATGGCTTATGATCTAAGATCAAGAATCAACAAATGGGATCTCATAAAACTGCAAAGCTTCTGTAAGGCAAAGGACACTGTGGATAGGACAAAACGGCAACCAACCGATTGGGAAAAGATCTTACCAATCCTACAACTGATAGAGGCCTTATATCCAAAATATACAAAGAACTCAAGAAGTTCGACTGCAGGGAGACAAATAACCCTATTAAAAAATGGGGTTCAGACACCCGCGGATCCCGGCCCGCAGCAGCTCTCTGCTCCCAGACCCGGTGAGAGAGAGACCCAACCGACTGGTCAGGTGGGCACTCCTGAGGCTGCAGACCGGAAGAGACCACCAACTCTGCTCACCCCTGCCCACATCCCTGGCCCAAGAGGAAACTGTATAAGGCCTCTGGGCTCCGGTGGGGGAGGGCCCAGGAGCGGCAGGACCCCTGCCTGAGACACCACCGGAACCTGAAAGAAACAGACCTGATAAACAGTTCTCTGCACCCAAATCCCCTGGGAGACACAAAAATCCCTGAAAGAATTCCAGGAAAACATAAATAAACAAGTAGAAGCCCATAGAGAGGAGACACAAAAATCGCTGAAAGAATTCCAGGAAAACACAATCAAACAGTTGAAGGAATTAAAAATGGAAATAGAAGCAATCAAGAAAGAACACATGGAAACAACCCTGGATATAGAAAACCAAAAGAAGAGACAAGGAGCTGTAGATACAAGCTTCACCAACAGAATACAAGAGATGGAAGAGAGAATCTCAGGAGCAGAAGATTCCATAGAAATCATTGACTCAACTGTCAAAGATAATGTAAAGCGGAAAAAGCTACTGGTCCAAAACATACAGGAAATCCAGGACTCAATGAGAAGATCAAACCTAAGGATAATAGGTATAGAAGAGAGTGAAGACTCCCAGCTCAAAGGACCAGTAAATATCTTCAACAAAATCATAGAAGAAAACTTCCCTAACCTAAAGAAAGAGATACCCATAGGCATACAAGAAGCCTACAGAACTCCAAATAGACTGGACCAGAAAAGAAAATCCTCCCGTCACATAATAGTCAAAACACCAAACGCACAAAATAAAGAAAGAATATTAAAAGCAGTAAGGGAAAAAGGTCAAGTAACATATAAAGGGAGACCTATCAGAATCACACCAGACTTCTCGCCAGAAACTATGAAGGCCAGAAGATCCTGGACTGATGTCATACAGACCCTAAGAGAACACAAATGCCAGCCCAGGTTACTGTATCCAGCAAAACTCTCAATTAACATTGATGGAGAAACCAAGATATTCCATGACAAAACCAAATTTACACAATATCTTTCTACAAATCCAGCACTACAAAGGATAATAAATGGTTAAGCCCAACATAAGGAGGCAAGCTATACCCTAGAAGAAGCAAGAAACTAATCGTCTTGGCAACAAAACAAAGAGAATGAAAGCACACAAACATAACCTCACATCCAAATATGAATATAACGGGAAGATCTTTACCAATCCTACAACAGATAGAGGCCTTATATCCAAAATATACAAAGAACTCAAGAAGTTAGACCGCAGGGAAACAAATAACCCTATTAAAAATGGGGTTCAGAGCTAAACAAAGAATTCACAGCTGAGGAATGCCGAATGGCTGAGAAACACCTAAAGAAATCTTCAACATCTTTAGTCATAAGGGAAATGCAAATCAAAACTACCCTGAGATTTCACCTCACACCAGTGAGAATGGCTAAGATCAAAAACTCAGGTGACAGCAGATGCTGGCGAGGATGTGGAGAAAGAGGAACACTCCTCCATTGTTGGTGGGATTGCAGACTGATAAAACCATTCTGGAAATCAGTCTGGAGGTTCCTCAGAAAATTGGACATTGAACTGCCTGAGGATCCAGCTATACCTCTCTTGGGCATATACCCAAAAGATGCCTCAACATATAAAAGAGACACATGCTCCACTCTGTTCATTGCAGCCTTATTTATAATAGCCAGAAGCTGGAAAGAACCCAGATGCCCTTCAACAGAGGAATGGATACAGAAAATGTGGTACATCTACACAATGGAATATTACTCAGCTATCAAAAACAACTAGTTTATGAAATTCGTAGGCAAATGGTTGGAACTGGAAAATATCATCCTGAGTGAGCTAACCCAATCACAGAAAGACATACATGGTATGCACTCATTGATAAGTGGCTATTAGCCCAAATGCTTGAATTACCCTAGATCCCTAGAACAAACGAAACTCAAGACGGATGATCAAAATGTAAATGCTTCACTCCTTCTTTAAAAGGGGAACAAGAATACCCTTGGCAGGGAAGGGAGAGGCAAAGATTAAAACAGAGACTGAAGGAACACCCATTCAGAGCCTGCCCCACATGTGGCCCATACATATACAGCCACCCAATTAGACAAGATGGATGAAGCAAAGAAGTGCAGACCGACAGGAGCCGGATGTAGATCGCTCCTGAGAGACACAGCCAGAATACAGCAAATACAGAGGCGAATGCCAGCAGCAAACCACTGAACTGAGAATAGGTCCCCTGTTGAAGGAATCAGAGAAAGAACTGGAAGAGCTTGAAGGGGCTCGAGACCCCAAAAGTACAACAATGCCAAGCAACCAGAGCTTCCAGGGACTAAGCCACTACCTAAAGACTATACATGGACTGACCCTGGACTCTGACCCCATAGGTGCAATGAATATCCTAGTAAGAGCACCAGTGGAAGGGGAAGCCCTGGGTCCTGCTAAGACTGAACCCCCAGTGAACTAGTCTATGGGGGGAGGGCGGCAATGGGGGGAGGGTTGGGAGGGGAACACCCATAAGGAAGTGGAGGGGGGAGGGGGATGTTTGCCCGAAAACAGGGAAAGGGAATAACACTCGAAATGTATATAAAAAATACTCAAGTTAATAAAAAAATGGGGTTCAGAGCTAAACAAAGAATTCACAGCTGAGGAATGCCGAATGGCTGAGAAACACCTAAAGAAATGTTCAACATCTTTAGTCATAAGGGAAATGCAAATCAAAACAACCCTGAGATTTCACCTCACACCAGTGAGAATGGCTAAGATCAAAAACTCAGGTGACAGCAGATGCTGGCAAGGATGTGGAGAAGGAGGAACACTCCTCCATTGTTGGTGGGGTTGCAGACTGATACAACCATTCTGGAAATCAGTCTGGAGGTTCCTCAGAAAATTGGACATTAAACTGCCTGAGGATCCAGCTATACCTCTCTTGGGCATATACCCAAAAGATGCCCCAACATATAAAAAAGTCACGTGCTCCACTATGTTCATCACAGCCTTATTTATAATAGCCAGAAGCTGGAAAGAACCCAGATGCCCTTCAACAGAGGAATGGATACAGAAGATGTGGTACATCTACACAATGGAATATTACTCAGGTATCAAAAACAACGACTTTATGAAATTCATAGACAAATCGGTGGAACTGGAAAATATCATCCTGATTGAGCTAACCCAATCACAGAAAGACAAACATGGTATGCATTCATTGATAAGTGGCTATTAGCCCAAATGCTTGAATTACCCTAGATGCCTAGAACAAATGAAACTCAAGATGGATGATCAAAATGTGAATGCTTCACTCCTTCTTTAAAAGGGGAACAAGAATACCCTTGGCAGGGAATAGAGAGGCAAAGATTAAAACAGAGACTGAAGGAACACCTTCAGAGCCTGCCCCACATGTGGCCCATACATATACAGCCACCCAATTAGACAAGATGGATGAAGCAAAGAAGTACAGACCGACAGGAGCCGGATGTAGATCACTCCTGAAAGACACAGCCAGAATACAGCAAATACAGAGGCGAATGCCAGCAGCAAACCAGTGAACTGAGAATAAGATCCCTGTTGAAGGAATCAGAGAAAGAACTGGAAGAGCTTGAAGGGGCTTGATACCCCATATGTACAACAATACCAAGCAACCAGAGCTTCCAGGGACTAAGCCACTACCTAAAGACTATACATGGACTTACCTTGGACTCTGACCTCATAGGTAGCAATGAATATCCTAGTAAGAGCACCAGTGGAAGGGGAAGCCCTGGGTCCTGCTAAGACTGAACCCCCAGTGAACTAGACTGTTGGGGGGAGGGCGGCAATGGGGGGAGGGTGGGGAGGGGAACACCCATAATGAAGGGGAGGGGGGAGGGGGATGTTTGCCCGGAAACCGGGAAAGGGAATAACACTCGAAATGTATATAAGAAATACTCAAGTTAATAAAAAAAAAGTAAAAAAAAAATAGGACACCAATTCCACAAACCTATTCATTAGTGTCTTGTAATTCATGTTAGTAAACAACTCTCAGATTTTCAGGTTAGCCTTCCCTCAACATCGCCATTCTGCGTGCCTCCTCCCAGATTTCTTACCTGAAATGATGTTACCCTAGCATTCTAAGCTTCTCATGTCATGCTAATGCTCCCTCAAGAATCTGCTCAAAGCCATGTTCCTCACTAGGAAGCCACAATATGCAATTCTCACCTTTCATCTTATATTACCCAACACTACAGTATAGTTATATATACATAGAGACAGATACTGACAGCACAGACATAGGCACAGGCGCAGGCAGAAGCAAAGGCAGAGACAGAGGCAGAGAGACAGACACAGACACAGACACAGACACAGACACAGACACAGACACAGACACAGACACAGACTCAGACACAGACACAGACACAGACTCAGACACAGACACAGACACAGACACAGACACAGACACAGACACAGACACAGACACAGACACATATATAAAACCCCATAGTTATAATTGATATGTCTTCCTGGGCTCATCATTTGTATTTTTGTAGTTCTGTGGGACTTGTACATAGGAGCATGTGCACTATTCTCAATAACTAACAAAACTCTAAGACAATGGAAAATTCTCTAAATTCTATTATAGGGTAGAATGACCCAGTATTTCAATTTTTCTTTATATGCTGTAAAATAATGGAGAGAAACTATATATGTATATGTGTGTGTGTGTGTGTGTGTGTGTGTGTGTGTGTGTGTGTGTGTGGTGTGTATACATTTTCAAAATTAATAAAATTGCCAACATTAAAACTGTGTGTACACAAATATAAGGTTACTTTTGCCATATTAAATTTTCACAAAAATTAAGAGATATTTTTAAAAAAATTAAGAGATTTTTTAAGACTTGTTAATCCAATGTACTCACTAAAACTCTCAAAATTAAAACAATTAGGAGAACACAGCTCTCATCTGATTTGCTCTGCAATATCTACTACTGTTTTCTACTTAACACTGTTTAATTTGGTGAGATAATTCTAATTTGCTCAAAATGCACAAAATCCTTGAAGTAGATGTTAAGAATACTAATGCATTATTCAAAAGTATACTGCTTTATCTTATTTAGTTAGTCAGTGTGGATACATAAAAAGATTACAAGGAAAAATGCCATTGGATTATCATGGACTGATGTCTTATAATCTCAGCTCCATGAGAGGTTGAGGCAGGGGATTTGGAAGTTTGACCACAACTCAGTGATATAAATGTAGTATACATATAACACACACACACACACACACACACACACACACACACACACACACACACTAACAGATACATACAGACACTCACACAGACAGCCTCAGACACACAGAGAGACAGAAACACACACACACACACACACACACACACACACACACACACACACACACAAAGACACCCACACCTTAAAGCAAAGAAATAAAAGTTAACTCTATCCACATTTATTTTACAAATTAAACGATTTTTGTTTTACTCACATGAACCAAGTAATACTTTTTATCTTTTTTTTTTTTGGTGGATGGGTATCCATTAGGAACAAAACTAAGGAGACTTCATCTAAAAGTCTCAAATGAGTCTAAAATGAAGCATTCCAACCAAGCTAAAATTTAGCTACTTCAGTATATGACTGCCCAGAGAAGCCATAATTGTACATGAAAATATTTTAAATTCTTGTACAATTTTCAAGAGTTCCAAACATATATCCTAGGCACAAATCCTTGAAAGCCCTGAAATTAAAAGGTTAAAGTGGGTATTACTTGTTCATCTTTGTAATGCACTATGAAGCCACTAGCATGCATTTCTCCAGTGGCCAAAGTACTGGGTAAGATTTCCCAAGGACACATTAACTTTACAGTTAACGCTGTGCTGTACATGATCCATCAACTATCTGTGACTAGGTATGTGGCTAGGTATTAAGGTCACCTTTGATTTTGCTTTCAGGAAATGACGATAACAATGATGGCCACCACATGGGAATATCGAGCTGCCACTTAAAATTAGGAAAATCAATCACTCTCTTACTTTAGCTGACTCCTCATGTGTAATCTGATATATACTGTGTCGATTACGTTTTCTAGGTCTGAAAAATTTGCTTGTCAAAATATTAGGGATATTACTGGAGCTATTGGGATCTTCCTGCCATGCCAAGTACACAGGTGCCATGCTTTTCCTCACTGTGAACCAAGAGGTTAACTATTGTTAATTTCCTTCAGAAAATATTAGGCAATATTCAGCATGACACCAAGAATGGCTCTACCTTCTGGGAAATAGATGAGAAGTCTCACAATTGGCTAGTGACTCCAGCACATCAGGCATGTACCACACATTAATCAATCTGCTTCACTGTTATTGTGCTATATGTTATACAAATAATAATTATTACAATTATTATTATTAGAGATAATGTTCATAGGAACTTTGAAAACTAAGTTCACTTGTAACTAAATTCTGGGTTCAATGTATCTTTTCCAAAGTCCACCTCTGCACATTCTCATTTGAAGTAAAATAAAGAACTGAGATTGGACTGTGCATATGAGTTATGTGAGCTATTCACTGTGCTATTGTAGCATACATTGCTATAATAATATCTACCCTGTATTCTGTCAATAATCACCAGCTCCTAACTGCTTCCATTTTAATGTGGGAAATATTCAGTCATTTTGTAACTTGTCATAAGCATATTGCATGGATTTAGTGTTGTTGGCTTATGGTTGTACGAAATGATATTGTTTAGGAAGTTCATTCCAGATTACTAAGTCAACAGTTGTGATAAAAAATTTTCTTCTTTCAAACAATCAACATTCATTTTCTTCTCACCTTCAAACCAAATCCAACCAACCCACATAGGAAGTGGTTATTCATTTTCTGAGAAACCCCCTTCCTAACACATATACTTGGTGACCAGATCGTTTTCCAGTATTGTTTCCCATGGTTGTTCCTTCAGCGTTTGTTTTATAACTCAATGGAGTGTCACCTTCCCCATGACTCAACAGTTCTGGGTGCTTGGTTGATATACATGTCATTATTTTTGTTTTCGTGAAAACCTCTGTCTATGATGAAGCACTCAGTAGATCTTAGCAGAATAGATAGATAAGTATTTGCCACCACGTCCTATTCTAATACTATATATCACAAATTTGCTTAGAATAACAATTGATTCTCCCCCTCCCTACGTCTTCTTCATAGAGAAATATACTCAGCATATAATATGAATTCTATCTCATTTAATACATATTTTTCAATAGTAATCATTATTCTTCTTTTATTTACTAGACAAATATTTGTGATGGTATGAATTAAGAACACCCTTAGCATACCGAATAAAACTTTAATCCAGTATATAGCTGAGGGGTTTTCCCTAAAATGTGATATATGTTTACCAGAGATAACGACGACCCTATTCCTGCTCAACCATTGCCTCTAATTTTTTTCTTTTTTAATTAAACCAAAATGGGGGACTGTTGGTATTCTGTCTAAGTTCCACCCCCACAGCTATAGGATCAGCCAGGTATGCTCTTCCCCACAGCTGTCTGCAACAGCCAGCTTTGCCTGACACTCTATAAGGGGCTGCTTCCCCCCTCCTCGTTTTCTTTGTCCTTCTCTGCTCTGCTTTCTTCCCCTCTTCCCTGTCCCTTCTCTCTACCACCACTTCTTCCCTCCATGTGCTCATAGCTGGCCTTTCCTCTCCATTGTTCTCTCATTAAACCTCTTCATGTAAACCATGTTTTCTTGGTATGCTTTGTCTGGGCATGAGCTGAGATTCAAACCCCAACACTGGACCTAACATTGGTGGCTTGTACAAGGTGATTGATCTCCCCATACCTATATGGCACACGGTGGGGAGGAATGGAGCCACTTGCTCCTCCCCAGCACCCGCTGGCCCAAAGCAGTTGAGGTTGCTCACCATGGGTGCAGTGCCATGGCGGGGAAGAATGGAGACACGCTCCTCTGCCCCCATGTGCTACCGGATTGCTGCCACGCAGTTGTTGCATCCACAGCATCCAGGCATTACATCCTTAGCATCCGCTGCCATTGGACACCACTACCGGCTGGCTGCTGTGGGATTCAGGGCTTCCACCATGTAAGTTTCTGCTTCAGCTAGTACACATTCAAACTTTGGTGTGAACTACTGCCCTGCCTGGTTCACCCTGTGGTACCAACTCTTGCTGCTTAGACAAACCCTCCCCAACTACATGTTTCTACTTTTCCTGCTACCAGACTGAAGCTACAATTTCCACAACAAACACTGGCAGATGGTATGTCTATTCTGGTTGGCAAGGAAGACCCCCAATTTCCCAGATAAAGCCTGGCCAGTTTTTCTGAGATTACAGGAATTTTCTTAGCTAACATACAATATAGGACATCAGTCATTGGGTGGAGTTTCCCTCGAAAGCACTTCCTCGCTCCCCTCTTGCTCCGGGCTCTCACAGCTGGCACAAAATCTCAGGCCTGGATAGGAACGCTTTTTTGGCAGTCTGGGACCCATTGTTTATGTCCTTCAGGTGACGACCCAGACACCTGGCCAGGCAGAGTGCTCCTATTATTCAGATTAATTCTTCTGGGACACCAGGACGGATGACTCGGTAACTTCCCCCAGTGAGCTATTCAGGGACTTCAAACATACACACAAAATCACTCTTAGGATGACATCAAAATTGATACACCTATGCAATGATATCTGTACACAGTATTCATTATATAATGGTTCAAAATGGCCCCATAACAACACTCTAAATTCCTCAATTTTACGGGCTCTTCACAATTATTGCCGGCAGTCTAGTAAATCGGAAGAGATTACTTACGTCCAAGCCTTCACATATCTTTGCTCTAAGCCTCTCTGTGTTCCCTTTGCTGCCCCACCCAACTCCTCTTACCTATGAAACGGGCACCAGATGAAACGGGTACAACTCTCGACACAACTAATGAACCACCTCTTCACCACATGCCTGCTTTCACACTTCCAAAATCCCGAGCCATCACCTCAGTTTCTCCTTCTCACCAGGTTATCCCAGAGCCTTCTCGATTGACCGCTCCAGACTTCCTGTGCCAGCTGTAGGACACTCCAATCTCCCTGCACTGGCACAAACTTTCAACCCTCCTATCACCTGCTCCAAGACCATAGCCAAACCCCTCATTGCCAGAGATGCCTGACCCACACCAGTTTTTCCGTTAAGAGAGGTAGCCAGTGTAGATGGGCTGGTCAGGGTACATGTCCTTTTTTCACTGAATGAACTTTCTCAGACAGAAAACAGACTGGGTTCCTATACCTCTAATTCATGCACCTTTATTAAAGAGTCCCAGTACACTACCCAATCTTATAGCTTGACTTTCCACGATGTATATATGATCCTTACTAATAATTTACTTCCAAAGGAACACTAGCGAGCTTGGGAGCAGGCAAAAATACATGCAGATGAGATACATCAAACAGATGGGACGTATCCTATTGGATCTGAGGCAATACCTAACCAAAATCCCCAATGGAATTATAATTCCTCAGGTGATATCATAGCTAGAGATAGATTTATAGCCTGACTCCTGGCCAGCAAGCAGAAAGTAGTCAGAGATCATGCTGACCCTATCCCTGCTCCACCATTGCCTACCTAATTTTTCTTTTTTAATTAAACCAAAACAGGAGAATGTTGGTATTCTGTCTAAGCTCCACCCCTACAGCTACCTGGGAACAACCAGGTATGCTTCACCCCACCGTTTCCTGGCAACAGCTACCTGTGCCTGAAACTATATAAGGGGCTGCTTGAGCCCTTCTCCTTCTCTTTGTTCTCTTCTCTTCCCTGCTCTTCCCCTCTTCCCTGTCCCTTCTCTCTACCTCCTTCCTTCCCTCCACATGTTCATGGCCAACCTTTCCTTCCTCTCCTCTTCTTCTCTCATTAAGGCTCTCGACATGGAACCATGTTGGCGTGATAGGCTTTGTCTGTGAGGGAACCGAGATTTAAACCCCAACATTGGTCCTAACACCCACAGTATAACTTTTATAAAGAACCATTAACCTAGTGTAATCTGAAATTGTAATCTCTTGGATTTTTAAAGACAGAAATAAAAATATAATCAGCTGTGGGCTAAGCAATCATCCCAGAATCAGGATTGCCTCCTGTACCTACTAGAATGACTGAACACTCTTGGCTGGATGTGGGAATTCAAGATTCAGAACAATTCAATGATATTTTGAGAGAAAAAGCTGATTTTAATAAGAATAAATCACATAACAGGAAAAAATGACCGTAGGAAATACTGACTTAGAAAGTGTTAGAGGAGGACCTACAATTTTCTTAGCAAATAAAACTCAGTAGGTGTATCTTGGGAAGATCTTCTCTACCACTTGGATTTGGAGAGCAAAGAAAGCTGGGAGGAAATTTCGTCGGAGGTTTGCAGTGTGCTGTACAGAGCTTAAGTAAACCAGGATCACACATCAGGGACAACAAGAAGGAGAAACTCACATGCACAGTTTAATCTCAGTTATATATTTTACTTCCAATGAGACTTGTGCAGAGGTGGACTTTGGAAAAGATACATTATACCCGAATTCAGGTAGAAGTGAACTTTGTTTTCAAAGTTCATATGAGTATTGACTATAATAATAATTATTATAATAGTTATTATTTTATAACATATACATTATATAATTTATAATAAATTTTATATAAATTATAGCATTAAATAATAATTATTATATATGGAATTCCCTCAATCATGCAAATGAAGACTTATACAACAACCTTTTCCACACCTAATCAATGTTTCTCTAAATTCAAAAACATATCAGGCTACCTAGTGACAAGCATGCCTGCTTTTTAAAACTTAGAATTACATATTCTTTTGTGCTATGCAATAGCTTTCAAATAAGAATAAAGATATTTTACAGGACTGGACACTGGGGAGACAGATCAGTAGGTAAAATATGGAAAGAAGACCAGAATGTATATCTCCACAAAGGACTTTAGAAAGTTGAGTGTGATGGCATGTTTGTCACTAGGTAGGTAAGTTCACAAGACTTATCTGTAAGCTTCCAAAGAAAAATAGAAATACTTTGATTCATATCTGAAAGGGTCATAAAATATTTTTGGTGTGTGTTTGGTGCATGCATGTGTACCTTTTTCATGTGTATGTAAACCAATACTCAGGATCATGTCCTGAGAACACACCTGTGCAGGTTGAAGTCAATCTAAGGTGTTTTCTTCTGCTACTATTTATCTTAAATTTGAAACAGAACACACCGAACACAGAGGCTGCCATTTCTGGTAGATTGGCTGGTGGCCATAAAAAGCAGTAATGCATCTGTCTGTGTCCCCACTCTGGGTTCTCGTGCATATAAAGCCATTGCCTAGAACTGTTATACCTGTGCAAGGAAAAAACTCACAGTCCTCTAAAACTGCCCTGATCCCCACATTTCCAGAGTTTGAAATCACTTCTATAAGACAGGAAGAGCATCAATCTTCAGTTTCGCACCTTGTGATGTGTTTTAGCCTGCTCTACAACCAAAGAATGAATCACACATTCAAAGTGACTCATTGATTAATCACAGATTTGCATTTCTAAAAGTAGAAGCATGATGAAAATTTCCAGCTTCAGAGAAATTATAAACATTGTCACAGCTGGAGTCTATTTCAGTAGAGGGATGGATTTTAGGGAAGTGTTTGTCATATGTCTGTGATTGAGAAAAGTTTAACAGTGTGTTCACTGGGAATACTAGTGTGGTAGGTAGTATGTGAGAAATGAATGCAACTTTGACCTCACAGGGGCACAAAAAGGTGCTAGGCATAGGTGAAGGTAGATGGAATACGCACATGAAGCCAAAGCGGTACTGGTAGTGACTCACTAGTGCAGACTAAATCATGGAAGAAAAAGTGCAGAAGTTCAACTCAAGCTAGAGTTTGGTCTTTATATTTTCTAATACGTAGAAGACAGTCTGTGACATGGTAGATATTTAATGAAAGCTTGTCAAATTCATAACAGTAACCTGGTAGAACTGTTCTTGTATGTACTAATGAGTGTCCTTAACAAATTACTACTCTTGGTAAAATCAAAAAGGGTAGAATGTCTTCCAGAAGCTGACAAACCCTGAAAAACTACAGGGAATTCCACTACAGAGAACTCCAGTAAGTAACTAGGCAATTGGAAATATACCATCTTGGGTTTGTAGAAATATTTTACTTCCAATTATTTCCCTACTAAATATGATCGGCAGTTTGTAGAGTACAGAAGTGTGGCATTTCCAGTTAGCTGGGTGTGTCTAGGTGGTAGACATGATGCCTATGAGGAAGACACCATAGTTGACATTCTAAACCTGTATTTCATTTTCTGAACAGGAAGTATCTAAGCTATAGGTAGTAAGAAGCAGGCAAGATCTAATGATAGCAGATTCTTCATTCAGAGATTTGCATTCATTGCTAGCAGGTTGCATCTTCCAGAGTATGGATTGATGAGCAGCTGAACACATTTCATGATCTAAGACAAAATGCAGCAGCTCTCTTTCAAAATTACTAGAAGAATTTTGTTTAAGTTTAAATAAAAAGTAGGCCTATTTATTTAGTTTTGACTACATGCTGCTGGGACAAAACATTTTAATGTTTTACGCTCAATTTTCTATTTTTTAGATGTGGATTAAAGTAGCATTAACATTTAATGTATCAAAAAAGCATATAAAGTATCAAAACACTCTAATTTCATTTGTATGTTGTATTTCTATTTTAAAGTTCATTTAAATGGTTTTCTGCCTTGTACTAATATTCATTATTAATATTTTTATTCACAACTAAGAACAGTCCTATTTTTTTCATTTTTGGTTTTTTTTAATGAAATTCCTAAACCTGATACACAACTTCAGCAATGTGCCAGATATAAAATTAACTCAAATAACTGGACATAAAATTAACTAGTAACCTACCTTTATGTAAATGATAAACAGGCTGAGGAAGAAATTAGAAAAATCACACCCTCCACTACTCACTACTAATATAAGATACCTTGGTGTGACTATAATCAAGCAAGTGAAAGATCTGTATGATAAGAACTTCAAGTCTCCCAAGAAAGAAATTAAAGAAGACCTCGGAAGATGGAAAGACCTCCCATGCTCACAGATTGGCAGGATTAATATAGTAAAAATGGCCACCTTGACAAAAGCAATCTACAGATTCAATGCAATTTCCATTAAAATTCCAACTCATTTTTTCATAGAGTTAGAAAGAACAATTTGCAAATTCATTTGGAATAACAAAAACCCAAGATAGCAAAAAGTATTCTAAACAATAAAAGATTCTAGGGGAATGACTGTCACTGACATCAAGCTGTAGTACAGAGCAATAGGGAGAAAAACTGCATGGTATTGATACAGAGACAGGTGATTAGATCAGTGGAATAGAACTGAAGAGACAGAATTGAACCCAAACACCTATGGTCATTTGATCTTTGACAAAAGAGCTAAAACCATTCAGTGGGAAAAGACAGCATTTTCAACAAATGATGTGTGGTTCAATTAGTGATCAGCATGTAGAAGAATGCAAATTAATCCATTCTTATCTCATTGTACAAATCTCAAGTCCAAGTGGATCAAGGACCTCCACATAAAATCAGATACACTCAAACTAATAGAAGATGAGTGTGGAATAGCCTAAAACACATGGGCACAAGGGAAAATTTCCTGAACAGAACACCAAAGTGTTATGATCTAAGATTAAGAATCGACAACTGGAACCTTATAAAATTGCAAAGCTTTTGTAAGGCAAAGGACACTGTCAAAAGGACAAAACAGAAACCAACAGATTGGGGAAAGATCTTAACCAATACTATATCCAAAAAGAGGGCTAATATCCACTATATACAATGAACTCAAGAAGTTAGACTCCAGAGAACCAAATAACCCTATTAAAATCAGGGTACAGATCTAAACAAAGAATTCTCAACTGAGGAATACTGAATGCTTGAGAAATAGCTAAAGAAATGTTCAACATCCTTAGTCATCAGGGAAATGCAAATCAAAACAACCCTGAGATTCTACCTCACACCAGTCAGAATGGTTAAGATCAAAAACTCAGGTGACAGCAGATGCTGGCAAGGATGTGGAAAAAGAAGAACACTCTTCTATTGTTGGTAGTATTGTGAGCTGGTACAACCACTGTGGAAATAAGTCTGGTGGTTCCTCAGAAACTTGGACAAAGTACTATGTGAGGACCCACCTATATCACTCCTGGGCATATACTCAAAAGATGCTGTAAAGTATAACAAGGACATTTACTCTACTCTTTTCACAGCAGCCTTCTTTATAATAGTCAGAAGCTGAAAAGTTCCCAGATATTCTTGAATGGAGGAATGGATACAGAAAATGTGGTACATTTACACTTTTACATAATGGAGTACTACTCTGCTATTAAAAACAATGACTTCATGAAAATCACAGGCAAATGGACAGAATTACAAAATATCATCCCATGCAAGGTAACCCAATCACAAAATAACATACCTGGTATGCATTCTCTGATAAGTAGATATTAGCTCAAAAGCTCAGAATACCCAAGATACAATTAACAGATCACACAAACCTTAAGAAGGAAGACCAAACCATGGATGCTTCAGTCTTTCTTAGAAGTGGGAACAAAATACTCAAGGAAGGAAATGAGACAACGTATGGAGCAGAGACTGAAGGAAAGGACATCCACAGACTTCCCCACCTGGGGAGCCATCTCATATGCAGACTCCAAACCCAGACACCATAGTGGATCCCAAAAAGTGCTTGCTGACAGGAAGCTGATATAGATGTCTCCTGGGAGGTTCTGCTAGAATCTGACAAATACAGAGGCAGGTACTTGCACAACCATTGGTCTAAGCATGGTGACCCCCAACAGAGGAGTTAGAGAAAGGACTGAAGGGACTGACAGAGTTTGCAACCCATAGGGAGAACCAAAATATCAACCAATCAGAGCCCCCATAGTTCCCAGGGACTAAACCACCAAGATGATGGGATAGGATGTTTCCAGAGGGAAAACCAGGAAAGGGTATAACATTTGAAATGTAAATAAATAAAATACCCAATTTAAAGTAAAAGGAAAAAAAAGAGTCCTGGAGAGATGGGTCTGTGGTTAAGAGCATTGACTGCTTTTCCAGAGGTCCTCAGTTCAAATCCCAGCAACCACATGATGGCTCACAACCATCTGTCATGAGATCCAATGCCCTTTAATAAATAAATAAATCTTTAAAAATTATTTTATTTATTTACATTTCAGCAATTGCTACCCTCCAATCTCTGCTTCCACAGTTCCTCATCCCATTCCTCCTCCCTCTTCCCTTTGAGAGGGTGCCATGTTATCAGGTATCCTCCTTCTTTGGTGCCTCCAGCCTCTAAAGGATTAGGTGCATCTTCTCCCACTGAGGCCAGACCAGGCAGTCCATATATATATATATATATATATATATATATATATATATGTGTGTGTGTGTGTGTGTGTGTGTGTGTGTGTGTCTGTGTGTGTGTGTGTGTCTGTGTGTGTGTGTCTGTGTGTGTGTGTTGAAGACCTCAGACCAGCCTGGTGACCTGGTTGTTGCCTGATTGTTGGCTCACTCTCTGGGATCTTCCAGGGTTCAGGTTGGTTGAGACTGCCGGTCTTTCTATGGTGTAGCCCTCCCATACAGTTTCTTCAATCCTTTCCCTAATTCAACCATAAGGGTCCCCAACTTCAATTCAACACTTAGATGTAAATATCTGCATCTACCTCAGTCAACTGTTGGTAGAGTCTATCAGAGTAAAGCCATGCTAGGGTACTATCTTTAAGCACATCATAGCATTAATAATAGTGTCAGGTCTTGGTGACTAGCACCTTATAAGATGATCCCAATTGAGACCAATAGAATGTTTGTGAATTTCACCTCATGAACCCTAGTCCCTATCATCTCCCCATCCTCTATATCTGGCCTCTCCCTTTGCAACCTCTCCATAAAAATATATACATATTTTAAATAAGTAAATGAATAAATAAATAGATAAATAAATACAGAATAAAAAAGCAAGCATAGAATCTATCTGTAGTGTGTTGCATTGTGTGTCACAGTGTTCCCTACAGTATATAGCCCTCTGTCCATATATCTTCACTTACAAATGTTCATTGTAATGAGTCATTGGTCTGGTTCAAGGACCCTGGCTTCTGCTATGTCATTAATACTGGATCCTCACGACTCTTCCTGGTTGTCCTGTAGTCCCTGTCATGCAGTGCTATTTTTAAAATGAAATGTGTGCAACATGAAAGGTCACTTGTAGAAGGCATCTTGGTTTTTCAGAGGTCCTGAATAGTAAGGTTTTAGCCAGAGAATAAAATACCTAATAGCAAAATTAGGAGGTACTTCTCCTTTAGAATTTAAGATAATGTTTGTAAGAATGGAATAATAAATTAGAAATGGGAGGAGCTACCAATATTCCCATGAATAAAGAAATAATCAAATTTAAAATGTATTGGTGGATAATACTTCCCTAATTGGATAGCTTGCCCAGTCAAAGGAGCAAGCTCCCACACACACCATCTCCCCTGTGGGTGAGAGTCACATACATATATCTCTTCTGAAAGTAACAGTTACTTCATGCTATGAAATTAACTTCCCTAGGTCACCTTGCAAGTGCTCACTCCCTTCCCAATCAGTCTCTAGAAGATTAAATAATGCTTTTTTAAATACATAAACTGCAAATGTAACCAATGTATTTACATGACAAAAGACTCTTATTCTGAATGTAGGAGACAGTGGATGTGTCTAGACATCAGGGTATCAGATGCACTATTGGATGTGGTTTGCAGACCTTTTGATAAAGTTGTGAGGATTTATCTGCACTATCTAATGGATACAAATAGCAATGAAAATCATAATGACCGCCTTAAGTACAGCAAATCAAATGTAAAAAAAAAAAGCTGACAGAACTGGTGAATATTATATTCAAACTATGAGAGACCATTAAGAAACCAAAGGTGGAACAGGCTACATTCAGAAAAAGCTAGTCAGTCACGTTCTAAGTATATTGTAGATATATTTCAAATACCAACTCATTATCAATACAGTAGAATGGAATTTCTATATCTCCAAGCACTGTAAATGTCCTCTTGCTTTTCCAAATTTCATGAATTCTGTCATAATAATCTATCATTCATCAACTTTTTAAAGCAAAGATTCTCTTATTACAGAGTTCAGTTTTAAAATAAATCTCAGTGGCGTGCTTATCTACATGGTGAAGATATATACCATACTTCTTTCCACAAAGGCTTAAAGAAAATATCTCAGACTAGGGGCAAAGATTGTAAGAGCAGGGATGTGAGGAAGTCCATAGAAAAATACTGATTTATTTGTCATGAGAGGAGCTCTTTCCTTACAAACTTAGAACAGCTGAGGATACCTGCAAAGTCCTGCATTGGATAAAGCTAGTAATTCTAGCTTATGTGGAGGAAGAAGTCATGAGCCCCACTTCTGTGTTTGAAGTGACATTTGATGGACACTGGGGTTGGGAGAAGCAGTTTTCTTTAGTGGTGTGCTCCAATGGATACCCACATACCAATGAGAACAAAGACAGCATTCATTGTTATTTTTAAAAGAGAAGAAAGGTATGTAGTTGGGAAAGGGACACATGGGGCAAACCAGAAAGGAACTGGAGGGGAGAATTGTGGGTGATTATAATCAAACTATATTGCATGCATATATGAAATTCCCCAAAACCAAAATTATGTTAAACTAATAAATGTCATCAACACATACTCCAAGATCTGCAGACTAAAATAAGAGTATAGCATTATTATCTATTTTAGAAAAATGATATTATGTAACTAATATTATTCTTTTTTCCCTCAGGGGATGAGGTCTCTAGCCCACGCTAGCTTTGAATTGCCTACGCTTTCTAGAATGTGCTTGAACTTCTAAACCCTTCTTCCTTCATTCAAGTGCTGGGCCTACAAGTGTATATGACCATGCACACTTGTGTGCTGCTGGAGTTGGACCAAGAGCCTCCTATCTGGTAGGCAATCAATTTGAGTAATTAATTGCATACTGATACACCCCTGTTCTACTGCTTATGACAAACCATCTTGACATGGCCCAACCAGAGCTTCTCAGAGTGAAGATTTTGCTTTTTAGACCGAGTCTTGATTTTTATTACTTAAAAAAGTTGCATATTTATTTTGTTTTCTGACTCTGTGCTTGTGCCTTCAACACTTTCACAATGATTTTCTGCTCCTCAGTAAGGAAAGCCCACTTGATCCTGTCATGGACACACTTGGCACACATGGAGCTACCATAGGCCCTGCTGACGTGCTTCTTTGTCTTAGATAATCTCATACGGACTTTGGGCCTCACAGCACGAACCCCTCGGAGTATGCCTGGGCATATGCCACATGCGGATTTAGGTGCTTCCCAACCTTCTTGGTGTAAAGGTAAACAATCCTGTTGCCAGGGGTTCGAGACAGCCTAATTTTGTTAGAGGTTGTATTGTAGGAAAGCCTACGACAACAGTATGCCAAACGCAACACCATCAGGAGTACCTCTAAGCACCATCCTCAGAAGAGGAAAAAAAACAAAGTGAAGATTTACTTCTCCCTCCAGAAGAACTCCATTTTACCACTGAACAAAGAGAACTGGAAAAGCTCTTTTGAACATAGAAATACTCGTATTCCTCTCTTTCAAATAGTCCTCCAGATCCTGCCCCCTAATTATAGTATTTCAGTTTACCCAAGCCTGCTAGTCTTTAATTATTCCTCATTATTTTATGCTGGAGAGTTTTATTGCATTTTGCTTATTTTTGAGTATTGTTACAATTGTAATAACACGGGCCTACGTGTCATTATGAATGGAGAAGTGTTTTATAAATGTGCCTTGTAACCTTCACTTGCTCTATGGTTTGAAAGCAACATTCCTAAGGCTTGATTTTGATTATTTCCTTGCCAGTGGATTTTCTAAATTATTTATTTTTATCCCTAGCAGATCGACTTCATATCAAGTCAACTTAGAACAATACAAATTGCAGAAGCTATTTCAGGAGCCATATTAAAAGGACTACTAGCTAGCTAGTAAACAAACGCTGTTTCAGCAGAGTATGAGATGGCCTGGAAGGAGTGGATATATATAATTGGAACACATAGGTGAGGTATTGAAATAAAAGGTGAACTACATAGAACAGCAGAGAGGAGAGATTTGGGAGAAGATATTCTCACAACTTACAGTGTGATCATTGATTCAAACCACAAATTCCACTTCCGGAAAAACCAACCAAGCATTTGGCAATACAGTATGACTATTCTATGTTTTCCTCACAGACTTGGTTTTAGCATAAAGTTCAAAACAGCAGACACTGACTGTAAAACTGAAACTTGAATTCTTAATCTAACCCTAACTTACAGATAAGCAGTGCAAACATAAGAAATCTGAAATTTTAGTCCCACACCCGCGGATCCCGGCACGCAGCAGCTCTCTGCTCCCAGACCCTGTGAGAGAGAGACCCAACCGCCTGGTCAGGTGGGCACTCCTGAGGCTGCAGAGCAGAAGAGACCACCAACACTGCTCACCCCTGCCCACATCCCTGGCCCAAGAGGAAACTATATAAGGCCTCTGGGCTCCCGTGGAGGAGGGCCCAGGAGCGGCAGGACCCCTGCCTGAGACACCACCGGAACCTGAAAGAAACAGACCGGATAAACAGTTCTCTGCACCCAAATCCCGTGGGAGGGAGAGCTAAACCTTCAGAGAGGCAGACAAGCCTGGGAAACCCGAAGAGACTGCTCCCTGCACACACATCTCGGACGACAGAGGAAAAAGCCAAAGACCATCTGGAACCCTGGTGCACTGAAGCTCCCGGAAGGGGCGGCACAGGTCTTCCTGGTTGCTGCTGCTGCAGAGAGCCCCTGGGCAGCACCCCACGAGCGAACCTGAGCCTCGGGACCACAGGTAAGACCAAATTTTCTGCTGCAAGAAAGCTGCCTGGTGAACTCAAGACACAGGCCCACAGGAACAGCTGAAGACCTGTAGAGAGGAAAAACTACACACCCGAAAGCAGAACACTCTGTCCCCATAACTGACTGAAAGAGAGGAAAACAGGTCTACAGCACTCCTGACACACAGGCTTATAGGACAGTCTAGCCACTGTCAGAAATAGCAGAACAAAGTAACACTAGAGATAATCTGATGGCGAGAGGCAAGCACAGGAACCCAAGCAACAGAAACCAAGACTACATGCCATCATCGGAGCCCAATTCTCCCACCAAAACAAACATGGAATATCCAAACACACCAGAAAAGCAAGATCTAGTTTCAAAATCATATTTGATCATGATGCTGGAGGACTTCAAGAAAGACATGAACACACTTAGGGAAACACAGGAAAACATTAATAAAGAAGTAGAAGCCTACAGAGAAGAATCGCAAAAATCCCTGAAAGAATTCCAGGAAAACACAATCAAACAGTTGAAGGAATTAAAAATGGAAATAGAAGCAATCAAGAAAGAACACATGGAAACAACACTGGATATAGAAAACCAAAAGAAGAGACAAAGAGCTGTAGATACAAGCTTCACCAACAGAATACAAGAGATGGAAGAGAGAATCTCAGGAGCAGAAGATTCCATAGAAATCATTGACTCAACTGTCAAAGATAATGTAAAGCGGAAAAAGCTACTGGTCCAAAACATACAGGAAATCCAGGACTCAATGAGAAGATCAAACCTAAGGATAATAGGTATGGAAGAGAGTGAAGACTCCCAGCTCAAAGGACCAGTAAATATCTTCAACAAAATGATAGAAGAAAACTTCCCTAACCTAAAGAAAGAGATACCCATAGACATACAAGAAGCCTACAGAACTCCAAATAGATTGGACCAGAAAAGAAACACCTCCCGTCACAGAATTGTCAAAACACCAAACGCACAAAATAAAGAAAGAATATTAAAAGCAGTAAGGGGAAAAGGTCAAGTAACATATAAAGGGAGACCTATCAGAATCACACCAGACTTCTCGCCAGAAACTATGAAGGCCAGAAGATCCTGGACTGATGTCATACAGACCCTAAGAGAACACAAATGCCAGCCCAGGTTACTATATCCAGCAAAACTCTCAATTAACATTGATGGAGAAACCAAGATATTCCATGACAAAACCAAATTTACACAATATCTTTCTACAAATCCAGCACTACAAAGGATAATAAATGGTAAAGCCCAACATAAGGAGGCAAGCTATACCCTAGAAGAAGCAAGAAACTAATCGTCTTGGCAACAAAACAAAGAGAATGAAAGCACACAAACATAACCTCACATCCAAATATGAATATAAAGGGAAACAATAATCACTATTCCTTAATATCTCTCAATATCAATGGCCTCAACTCCCCAGTAAAAAGACAAAGATTAACAAACTGGATACTCAACAAGGACCCTGCATTCTGCTGCCTACAGGAAACACACCTCAGAGACAAAGACAGACACTACCTCAGAGTGAAAGGCTGGAAAACAACTTTCCAAGCAAATGGTCAGAAGAAGCAAGCTGGAGTAGCCATTCTAATATCAAATAAAATCAATTTCCAACTAAAAGTCATCAAAAAAGATAAGGAAGGACACTTCATATTCATCAAAGGAAAAATCCACCAAGATGAACTCTCAATCCTAAATATCTATGCCCCAAATACAAGGGCACCTACATACGTAAAAGAAACCTTACTAAAGCTCAAAACACACATTGCACCTCACACAATAATAGTGGGAGATTTCAACACCCCACTCTCATCAATGGACAGATCATGGAAACAGAAATTAAACAGTGATGTCGACAGACTAAGAGAAGTCATGAGCCAAATGGACTTAACGGATATTTATAGAACATTCTATCCTAAAGGAAAAGGATATACCTTCTTCTCAGCTCCTCATGGTACTTTCTCCAAAATTGACCATATAATTGGTCAAAAAACGGGCCTCAACAGGTACAGAAAGATAGAAATAATCCCATGCGTGCTATCGGACCACCACGGCCTAAAACTGGTCTTCAATAACAATAAGGGAAGAATGCCCACATATACGTGGAAATTGAACAATGCTCTACTCAATGATAACCTGGTCAAGGAAGAAATAAAGAAAGAAATTAAAAACTTTTTAGAATTTAATGAAAATGAAGATACAACATACTCAAACTTATGGGACACAATGAAAGCTGTGCTAAGAGGAAAACTCATAGCGCTGAGTGCCTGCAGAAAGAAACAGGAAAGAGCATATGTCAGCAGCTTGACAGCACACCTAAAAGCTCTAGAACAAAAAGAAGCAAATACACCCAGGAGGAGTAGAAGGCAGGAAATAATCAAACTCAGAGCTGAAATCAACCAAGTAGAAACAAAAAGGACCATAGAAAGAATCAACAGAACCAAAAGTTGGTTCTTTGAGAAAATCAACAAGATAGATAAACCCTTAGCCAGACTAACGAGAGGACACAGAGAGTGTGTCCAAATTAACAAAATCAGAAATGAAAAGGGAGACATAACTACAGATTCAGAGGAAATTCAAAAAATCATCAGATCTTACTATAAAAACCTATATTCAACAAAATTTGAAAATCTTCAGGAAATGGACAATTTCCTAGACAGATACCAGGTATCGAAGTTAAATCCGGAACAGATAAACCAGTTAAACAACCCCATAACTCCTAAGGAAATAGAAGCAGTCATTAAAGGTCTCCCAACCAAAAAGAGCCCAGGTCCAGACGGGTTTAGTGCAGAATTCTATCAAACCTTCATAGAAGACCTCATACCAATATTATCCAAACTATTCCACAAAATTGAAACAGATGGAGCCCTACTGAATTCCTTCTACGAAGCCACAATTACTCTTATACCTAAACCACACAAAGACACAACAAAGAAAGAGAACTTCAGACCAATTTCCCTTATGAATATCGACGCAAAAATACTCAATAAAATTCTGGCAAACCGAATTCAAGAGCACATCAAAACAATCATCCACCATGATCAAGTAGGCTTCATCCCAGGCATGCAGGGATGGTTTAATATATGGAAAACCATCAACGTGATCCATTATATAAACAAACTGAAAGAACAGAACCACATGATCATTTCATTAGATGCTGAGAAAGCATTTGACAAAATTCAACACCCCTTCATGATAAAAGTCCTGGAAAGAATAGGAATTCAAGGCCCATACCTAAACATAGTAAAAGCCATATACAGCAAACCAGTTGCTAACATTAAACTAAATGGAGAGAAACTTGAAGCAATCCCACTAAAATCAGGGACTAGACAAGGCTGCCCACTCTCTCCCTACTTATTCAATATAGTTCTTGAAGTTCTAGCCAGAGCAATCAGACAACAAAAGGAGATCAAAGGGATACAGGTCGGAAAAGAAGAAGTCAAAATATCACTATTTGCAGATGACATGATAGTATATTTAAGTGATCCCAAAAGTTCCACCAGAGAACTACTAAAGCTGATAAACAACTTCAGCAAAGTGGCTGGGTATAAAATTAACTCAAATAAATCAGTGGCCTTCCTCTATACAAAAGAGAAACAAGCCGAGAAAGAAATTAGGGAAACGACACCCTTCATAATAGACCCAAATAATATAAAGTACCTCGGTGTGACTTTAACCAAGCAAGTAAAAGATCTGTACAATAAGAACTTCAAGACACTGAGGAAAGAAATTGAAAAAGACCTCAGAAGATGGAAAGATCTCCCATGCTCATGGATTGGCAGGATTAATATAGTAAAAATGGCCATTTTACCAAAAGCAATCTACAGATTCAATGCAATCCCCATCAAAATACCAATCCAATTCTTCAAAGAGTTAGACAGAACAATTTGCAAATTCATCTGGAATAACAAAAAACCCAGGATAGCTAAAGCTATCCTCAACAATAAAAGGACTTCAGGGGGAATCACTATCCCTGAACTCAAGCAGTATTACAGAGCAATAGTGATAAAAACTGCATGTTATTGGTACAGAGACAGACATATAGACCAATGGAACAGAATTGAAGACCCAGAAATGAACCCACACACCTATGGGCACTTGATTTTTGACAAAGGAGCCAAAATCATCAAATGGAAAAAATAGCATTTTCAGCAAATGGTGCTGGTTCAACTGGAGGTCAACATGTAGAAGAATGCAGATCGATCCATGCTTATCACCTTGTACAATGCTTAAGTCCAATTGGATCAAGGACCTCCACATCAAACCAGATACACTAAAACTAATAGAAGAAAAACTATGGCAGCATCTCAATCATATGGGCACTGGAAAAAATTTCCTGAACAAAACACCAATGGCTTATGCTCTAAGATCAAGAATCGACAGATGGGATCTCATAAAACTGCAAAGCTTCTGTAAGGCAAAGGACACTGTGGTTAGGACAAAACGGCAACCAACAGATTGGGAAAAGATCTTTACCAATCCTACAACAGATAGAGGCCTTATATACAAAATATACAAAGAACTCAAGAAGTTAGACCGCAGGGAAACAAATAACCCTATTAAAAATGGGGTTCAGAGCTAAACAAAGAATTCACAGCTGAGGAATGCCGAATGGCTGAGAAACACCTAAAGAAATGTTCAACATCTTTAGTCATAAGGGAAATGCAAATCAAAACAACCCTGAGATTTCACCTCACACCAGTGCGATTGGCTAAGATCAAAAACTCAGGTGACAGCAGATGCTGGCGAGGATGTGGAGAAAGAGGAACACTCCTCCATTGTTGGTGGGATTGCAGACTGGTAAAACCATTCTGGAAATCAGTCTGGAGGTTCCTCAGAAAATTGGACATTGAACTGCCTGAGGATCCAGCTATACCTCTCTTGGGCATATACCCAAAAGATGCCTCAACCTATAAAAGAGACACGTGCTCCACTATGTTCATCGCAGCCTTATTTATAATAGCCAGAAAATGGAAGGATCCCAGATGCCCTTCAACAGAGGAATGGATACAGAAAATGTGGTACATCTACACAATGGAATATTACTCAGCTATCAAAAACAACGAGTTTATGAAATTTGTAGGCAAATGGTTGGTACTGGAAAATATCATCCTGAGTGAGCTAACCCAATCACAGAATGACATACATGGTATGCACTCATTGATAAGTGGCTATTAGCCCAAATGCTTGAATTACCCTAGATCCCTAGAACAAACGAAACTCAAGACGGATGATCAAAATGTGAATGCTTCACTCCTTCTTTAAATGAGGAAAAAGAATACCCTTGGCAGGGAATAGAGAGGCAAAGATTAAAACAGAGACTGAAGGAACACCCATTCAGAGCCTGCCCCACATGTGGCCCATACATATACAGCCACCCAATTAGACAAGATGGATGAAGCAAAGAAGTGCAGACCAACAGGAGCCGGATGTAGATCGCTCCTGAGAGACACAGCCAAAATACAGCAAATACAGAGGCGAATGCCAGCAGCAAACCACTGAACTGAGAATAGGTCCCCTATTGAAGGAATCAGAGAAAGAACTGGAAGAGCTTGAAGGGGCTCGAGACCCCAAAAGTACAACAATGCCAAGCAACCAGAGCTTCCAGGGACTAAGCCACTACCTAAAGACTATACATGGACTGACCCTGGACTCTGACCTCATAGGTAGCAATGAATATCCTAGTAAGAGCACCAGTGGAAGGGGAAGCCCTGGGTCCTGCTAAGACTGAACCCCCAGTGAACTAGTCTATGGGGGGAGGGCGGCAATGGGGGGAGGGTTGGGAGGGGAACACCCATAAGGAAGGGGAGGGGGGAGGGGGATGTTTGCCCGGAAACCGGGAAAGGGAATAACACTCGAAATGTATATAAGAAATACTCAAGTTAATAAAAAAATGGGGTTCAGAGCTAAACAAAGAATTCACAGCTGAGGAATGCCGAATGGCTGAGAAACACCTAAAGAAATGTTCAACATCTTTAGTCATAAGGGAAATGCAAATCAAAACAACCCTGAGATTTCACCTCACACCAGTGAGAATGGCTAAGATCAAAAACTCAGGTGACAGCAGATGCTGGCGAGGATGTGGAGAAGGAGGAACACTCCTCCATTGTTGGTGGGGTTGCAGACTGATACAACCATTCTGGAAATCAGTCTGGAGGTTCCTCAGAAAATTGGACATTGAACTGCCTGAGCATCCAGCTATACCTCTCTTGGGCATATACCCAAAAGATGCCCCAACATATAAAAAAGACACGTGCTCCACTATGTTCATCACAGCCTTATTTATAATAGCCAGAAGCTGGAAAGAACCCAGATGCCCTTCAACAGAGGAATGGATACAGAAGATGTGGTACATCTACACAATGGAATATTACTCAGGTATCAAAAACAACGACTTTATGAAATTCATAGACAAATCGTTGGAACTGGAAAATATCATCCTGATTGAGCTAACCCAATCACAGAAAGACAAACATGGTATGCATTCATTGATAAGTGGCTATTAGCCCAAATGCTTGAATTACCCTAGATGCCTAGAACAAATGAAACTCAAGATGGATGATCAAAATGTGAATGCTTCACTCCTTCTTTAAAAGGGGAACAAGAATACCCTTGGCAGAGAATAGAGAGGCAAAGATTAAAACAGAGACTGAAGGAACACCTTCAGAGCCTGCCCCACATGTGGCCCATACATATACAGCCACCCAATTAGACAAGATGGATGAAGCAAAGAAGTGCAAACCGACAGGAGCCGGATGTAGATCGCTCCTGAGAGACACAGCCAGAATACAGCAAATACAGAGGCGAATGCCAGCAGCAAACCAGTGAACTGAGAATAAGATCCCTGTTGAAGGAATCAGAGAAAGAACTGGAAGAGCTTGAAGGGGCTTGATACCCCATATGTACAACAATACCAAGCAACCAGAGCTTCCAGGGACTAAGCCACTACCTAAAGAATATACATGGACTGACCCTGGACTCTGACCCCATAGGTAGCAATGAATATCCTAGTAAGAGCACCAGTGGAAGGGGAAGCCCTGGGTCCTGCTAAGACTGAACCCCCAGTGAACTAGTCTATGGGGGGAGGGCGGCAATGGGGGGAGCTTTGGGAGGGGAACACCCATAAGGAAGGGGAGGGGGGAGGGGGATGTTTGCCCGGAAACAGGGAAAGGGAGTAACACTTGAAATGTATATAAGAAATACTCAAGTTAATAAAAAAAAAAAAAGAAATCTGAAATTTTAAGATGCAGCATCTGCACAATTCACTCTACGAGTGCAGTGAGGGCAAGGGGACTTAATCTTTTTTTTTTTTACATTTTATTTTTTTTTATTATCTTGAGTATTTCTTATATACATTTCGAATGTTATTCCCTTTCCCGGTTTCCGGGCAAACATCCCCCTCCCCCCTCCCCTTCCTTATGGGTGTTCCCCTCCCAAAGCTCCCCCCATTGCCGCCCTCCCCCCATAGACTAGTTCACTGGGGGTTCAGTCTTAGCAGGACCCAGGGCTTCCCCTTCCACTGGTGCTCTTACTAGGATATTCATTGCTACCTATGGGGTCAGAGTCCAGGGTCAGTTCATGTATAGTCTTTAGGTAGTGGCTTAGTCCCTGGAAGCTCTGGTTGCTTGGCATTGTTGTACATATGGGGTCTCGAGCCCTTTTGACACTAAATTAAAGACAAACAACAGTCAAAAAGTAATCTTAGAGAAAAAGAGGATATTTGATCAAAATCTCAATGGAGATGATCCCTATATCATCAAGAGTAATAATATATTCGCCTAATGATTAACCCGTTGTTTAGGATGGATCTTGCGTTGTACTAACAGATGAAGTGGTCTGGAGTGGGAGGTAAAAGCATGGTTTGAGGGGACAAATCCTGTGGGAGCTGAGGTTAGAAACAGGATAAAGATTTTATGGATTGGGTGGATAAGGGGAGGAGAAAACAACATCTTCACAAAGAAAATGTAGCGGTAGAAAAGCTACCAAAGAGGAAAAGTCAAAAGCTTGGAATTCTTAATAAGAACAAGAAGCAGAATGATCCAAAATAGTGAAAGCATAAACAATCATAATTAATGCTATCTCAGATATTTTGATGCATTCTATAGCTTTAATTTTGCAGGTCCTTGTGTGTTCTGCTACTCAGATGTTCAATATACGAAAAGTGTTAACTGTGTAAATCTTCATTAAAATCAATATGAAATGAACATCAGGAAGCTTCAATGTCTGTCAATACTCCCTACAAGAAGAATAATTAATCTAAGTATAATGCCCTATGCCTATAATGCTAGCAGCTGAGATGCTGAGACAGGAAGATTTTCATGTTTGAGGCCAGCCTGAGATTTCACAGTGAACTCTAGGCTGTTCTGAGCTGCAAAATGATACCCTCTCTTAAAGGGAAAATAAAAGAAGATAGGTTTAAGTAGAGAAAAGCAAAAAAAGCAAGAAAGTAATATATTCATATATATGAATGCATTATATATAGAATGAAATATATTCAATATATATGGAATATAAAAATATAAGATATATTCATATATACATGCATATATTGCATATATAAATAAACATATACATATACTACGTATACACAAAATATTTTAGGTAGAGTTACTCAACATAAGCTCCCTTTAGAGCCATTTTTAGGTATTGGATAACTCCGTTCTGGTTACTGGTTCAGGTGTGCTCCAGTGACCCACAAATAATGCAGGTTATGGTCATTGCTCCTTGTTGCCCATCAGAATTTGTTGGTAAGACCCTGTTGCTGATGACATCACAATTTCGGTGAAGTTGAAGCAACCTAGTTGGTATTGACCTAGAGCTTGTTTACTTTGAGTTTTCATAGTACCTGAAGATGGTATATAGCTTATTGTTGGAGAAATGTCATCAACACTTTTACTGAATTGTGAATCCTGTGTGCTAGAATAAGAACCAGCTTGGAAAGACGTATTTATGGGTACGATAGTGGCATGAATATTATGATTAGCCAATCACTTTATGATTAGGTTTAAGGAGACTTCTACGGGAATATATACTCATGTATAGCATGATAAATCTGCACAAGAACCTGTGGTAGACATGCTCATAATCTGTAGAGAAAACATACTACTTTTAGTTTGTTAAAAGGCACAGTACAAAACTGTCTTCTGAATACCTGCCTGTACACATAGATTAATGCTATACTAACTAGTGTCTTTGTGGAGTAGACAAAGTGTGGTTAACTCACAACTGGTCAAAATGCAGAAAATAAGTGTCACTGCTATTTTATCACAAATCTAAAATCAGCACTAAACCCCATCCTAGAAGTGGAAGCCAAAGGACTAGAAGAGTCTAATGCTAGGGAAGATTAAGACATGCTCTTTGGGCATGACAGAACCAGTGACTTCATGAACTTACAGTTTCAGTGGTTGCCTATACAAGACTAAGTAAGTGTCTTTACAGTATGGATGCTAAGGAGCTATTGACAGTTGATAGTTTGTGGCTATAAAGGAAGGGAGAATCAGATGTATTAGCGGTGTGGTTCCTGGGTGGTTAAATATGTTCTAGTTAATAGCCTAATAACAAGGAATATATGCTCAGTAGGGGTATTAATTATACTCTGCAGGTATTAAAAAGGGGGCATGGATTTGGGATGGATATAAAAAGAGACCCAGTAAGAAAAAGCTGGAGATAGGTGGTGATAACTCTGATTTAAATATATCTTATACATGTATGAAACTTTCAAATAATACATAATATACAAAAAGAATCATTACTGAATTAATATTTATTAATTTCCTACTATTTAATAAAAGGATACTCTCTTCATAAAGCATAACCAGTTGTATCTCCAAATCTGACAGATTTAATAAAATTGTCCTTTAACAGAGTCCAGGAGGTCCGTCGATCTTTGCCACGATTTGAAAGAATCTAAGCCTGCCCAATCATCTCATTTAGCCTATTCTGGAATAAAAATCAGTTGTCAACTTGTTATGTACTTTCTTAAGTTCAGGAGTTCAATATTTTATTCTTTCAATAGCCAGTGGACACCTGGCTATTGATTACAGGGTTAATCCCCATAGGAAAACCTATGGAAATATGAAAATGCGATGAAGAGGGCTGCCCTTCAGGTACACAGAGCCTGGTGTGGAAACACTGCAGCACACAAGTCTTGATGTGAGAACAGTTATGAGGAGTTAAATATAGGAATGGCTAGTGAACAGAACACAACGCTTAAGGATGAACCACTACTGACAGCTCTCAGTAAGCATCCCCCTCAGTGCCCATAGGTAGAAGAATACAGTTGGTGATTTTTTTTCCTACTGTTTCTCCTAAATATGTTCTGATTGTCTTCTGCATACAGAAAAAAATATAGAAAAAGTAAGGCTTGAAAATTGTTGGTTGGAATATAAATAGCCTTATATAGAGCGTCAACATAATGATATTTAGGAAGAGACATGCCTGATGCAGAAGCCACATAACGATATAAGTATGTTGTAGCATTATCTGAACTATCACGCTCACAGTAGCCAAAGTATGAATGAAAGCAAGAAAGTGTGGGGTACACATAATGAGGAAGTATGACAAAGTCTTGAGAAAAGAAAATGCTGTTGTTTGTGCTGGTGCCAATAAGCCTTGATGTCTTAAGTAAAATGAACAAGACATAAAACAGAACCAAAGTAGGTTGTACATATCTATTATCTGAGGAAGTTTAGTACATAGATATCAGGATAGAATAGTGATCTTGAAGACACTGGGGATGTGGAGTAGTTGAGACATATTGCTCACGGTGCAAAGCAGCAGAGATCGGTAATAAATTATGGGTATTTAAGGTAATAGATATGTTAAGGGACATCTTTAACTATTCAATATTGTTGACCCATTCTAACTTTACTGTTCATTCTGTAATTATATATGAATATAATTTATGAAAAAGTAAGATGAATTTTAAAGGTCAAAATATGTTATTAATATGCAATTCTGGTAAGGCTCTTGTTACTCTTACAAAGTCAAAAGCAGTTTAAAGCCATTAGGGTAACTGACCAGGCACAAGTGGCTCACAGCTGTTCTCCATCCACTCAGAGGAGAATATGTAGAGGTGTGGGTAGAAGGATTGTGAAAGGGGGTGAACAGGAGAAGGACAGTGAGCCAGATGTAAAGAAATTAAGTAAGAATAAAGGAATATTAAATAATTAAATTGAATTAAATTAAAAAGAGAAAAGAAGTATCAGGCCATTTATTGTCACATTAGACAAGTTGGGTCTTCCTAAATATCATCAGCTATAACTGCTAGAGCTCAGTGTTTGTCACATATAGTCACTTTCACCTTTTTATTTAGAGTTTTATTTTTGTTTGATCTCCCATCACAAAAAATTATGATTAGAGATAGCTTTCTTTTATTTATTTATTTTTACATTTCATTACTCTTTTTATTTCATTACATTTCAAATGATATCCCCCTTCCTGGCTATCCCTCAATAACCTCTCATCCCATCCCCCCCACCCCCTCCCCTTTGACATATGAGGGTGCTCCTCCACACACTCACCCACCCCTGCCTCACCCCCTGTAATCCCTTGGGCTGGGACATGAAATCTCCACAGGAACAAGGGCTTCCGCTTCCATTGATGTCAGATAAGGCCATCCTCTGCTAGGTATGCAGCTGAAGCACCTGCACCAGGGAACTAAGCCTGTGCTCTGGATCCCCAACCACTCAGCCCACACCCAGATGCAGCTTGACCTCCAGGAGCTCTGATATATCCAGGACCACCACCGGTGAGCACCAACCCCCACCCCAATACAAGAGCCTTTTATGTATAATAGTCTTTTAGATTTGGAGAATTAAGAAAAAGGGAAAGAAATGCAGAGTTATTTCACAGACAGCTTTACAGTATTCTGCTGTTGGATGCAAGATTGCTTACTCTTCCAGTGTCCTGTTTTTCCAGTTTTATATTATTTGGGTGAGTCCTTGCTGAGCCAGGAAGAAAGGCCTCAGTGTCAGGATTGATAAATCTATGTACTCTCTTTGCTTTTCCAAGTGCAAGGGATTTGTATCTGATACTTTCAGTAAGCAGAGCAGAGCTTATCTGTGCTGGGGAAGGTCTACTGAAATCCCACAAATTGTAAAAAGCCAATAAAACTCACGTATCATACCAATATGAATACAATTTTCTAAGAATATAAGCCTATTGACAGTAAATATCCTCTGTACATTTTTGTGAGAGGATTTTCTTTGAATTCCTGTAAAGAGTAGATTGCAGTACTATGCCTTTAAAATATACACCTTTGACAGAAATTATGCCTTAACCCCAGAATTCACAACATCAATATGCTGGTTCCCCTGTTTATAGAATAATTTCATTCTTCACTTCTTTGATGACCAGTATATAATTAGTGTCTGGGTATTCTGTTAATTTGCATAGTTTTTGTGCACTTGAGAATAACAGTTTTGCATAATTAGCCATAACTTCTAGTTAAAAATTTCAATAGCAGCCAAAGCTGAGTCTTACTGGAGCATGCACGCACGCACGCACACACACACACACACACACACACACACACACACACACACACACAGTGTTGACAAGAATCTATCTATATACACTCAAAAATACATTCTCCAGTAACCATTTCTTTTTCAATGATAGACTGGTAGATCAAAGGAAGGCAGACAAATGGACTACCAGATCTTAGAAACTATCAGCCAAGCATGCAGAAATAAAGGGAGGATGCCACATCTGCTTGCTGACTAGAGCCACCGTGCCACAGCCAGCAGTGCCAGGAAAGACAGCACAGACCAAGTGCTTGTGAATACAGTGAGTCAGTGCAGCCATTTGGTTTTCCCATTACCCCTTGAAAACAAACATCTACTTCAGCAATTTCTTGAATATTAGGAACACATTTCTTTTAGCACTGAAGTTTTCAGGTTGTGTTTAAAATTTTTGATGTCATGTGTTAAATATTGTCCTGTTATCACAGAAAATAGAATCCAAAGACAGTGGTTCGTCCCTGTGTTGTATTAGCCTCACCTGTATGTCTCTTTGATATTTTGTTTTATGGTTAACCAAGCAAATACCAGTATTCTATAGAGTGCACAAAAGGGCTGTGAGAATTTTTTTACAGGTGTGTGTGTGAGTGTGTGTTTGTGTGTGTGTGTGTGTGTGTGTGTGTGTGTGTGTGTGTGAGAGAGAGAGAGAGAGAGAGAGAGAGAGAGAGAGAGAGAGAGAGAGAGAGAGAGAATTCACATCAGTGTATGTTTATATCTGCCTGGGTTCATATTCCATGTAAGTGTTATGGTTCAGTCCTTTTACTAATATTAGTCTTGTCTATATTTTCACTACCTTTGTGGTTATAATTCTATAACACAAAAGGACCTATTCTATTCTAAATACTGCAGGTGAGAAAACTTAAGGGGGAAAGACACCAAGGGAATGTACAATTTGTTAGTTGTTCATCTGCTCTTTATAGAAGATATTTCTTACATTTTACTGTGGTTCTCATACAGCTACTGAAAGATCTACAGAAAATGCTGAGACAGAGTAATGATGAACTTTCTGAACAAGACTCCAAAACAGGAAACAAACTTCACAAATGGTGCTACAGATTATTAAAAATTTCTGCAGCACAAAGCAGACTATCGGCTGACTGAACAGAAAATATCAATCAAGAACAGGAGAAAAAATTTGCCTGCTGTAATTCAAACCAATGGTTAATAACTGGAATATAAAAATTGAAAAAAATAAATCATAAAATAAATCTCATAATCCATAAATGGCCTAATGAACTTAATAGATTGTACTCAAAAAGGAAAAAAAAGGAATACAAAAGGCCAAATATTAGAATGGCTCAAAATTTATAGGAACCAGGGAAATGATATTAAAACTACCTTTAAATTCTCATCATCACAGTCAGAATGGTCATCATAAGAAAAAAAGAGAACAACAAATTCTATAGAGGATGAAAGGAAGGGGATTTTATTCACTGATGGAAGGAGTGGGAGCTGGTAGATGCTATGAAAACCATCATGAAGGTTTCTCACAACACAAGCAATAGAACAACATTAGGACCCATCAAGCTACACCATTCTGGGGCATGCATGTGAAGTTATTTGAGTCAATGTAGAAGAAAAATCCCTTTACACCCATGCTTGCTGCGTCATTGTGCTCAAGTGATGATGGAAGCAACCACGATATCCATCACTAAATATATGGATACATAAAATATGGATAAACAAATGCAAAGTGAAACCTCACTTGGATATTACAGAACATAAAATCATACCATTTCCAAGACAACAGATTGAACTAGAAATCATGAGATGAAACAAAATAAACTGGACTAGGAAAGACAAACATGTTTTCCCTTGAGTGCTGATCCGCGGCTTTAAGTTTGATGTATGTGAGAAGAGAAGAGGGCATGAAACTAGGAAGAGTGCTTTGCCCGAAGGGAGTTCTTTAATTGATAATAGAGGAGACAACACAGGGACATATGTTTAACATAAAGAGAGTATTGGGCTCAAGTAGAGAGGAAAGGGACCACTTAAAAGTGGTGGCGGACTAGAGTAGGTGAAGACCACCAAAATACATGACACATAGATTATCAAAGTGAAGCACATTACTTTGTATTTTCATATATAAATGAATAAAATTAAAATAGTCACCCTACTTGGTGGCATCTTCTCTCTATAAATTTCCTGAGCAATAAATAGGGAATGGAGTAAATTTTGTTTAACATGAATATAGCCAATGACCATATTCTAAAAGTGTCATGAAAGCTGTAAGTGATGGAGGAATTGAAGGTATCATGCCTTTCTGAAAATAACAAACTTTTAAAAAGCAACAAAAACAAATTTAAAACTGGCAGTTCATGAAACCCAGAGCTTCTACAAACTCCTGTTTATTGCTCACATTTTTCTTAGTCCTCATGGGAGTTAGGATAATTACAGACTGAATATAATGTATTACAGTATCACTATGACCCTGGGAATTCAGTAAATGCTGGAGAATGTCATCCTTTCTTTATATCATACTCTCCATAAGGAAAAGGTGATGGTGATGTGTACACTAGACAGAGAGAAGAGAATGTTTATGCATTTCAAAGGTGAGTGGAGAAGGTTTCTAGAGCTTTACCAGGTGTATCACATGCCTATTTACAAAAGTAAGGAAACTGTCAATTTGATGAAGTACAACTCACATCTCATTAGAGTTGAACATAGAAGAAGCATTCCACATCAAAAATGACTGCTGAAATATTCACAATTACCAGCTGCTCAGAAACCATTTTATATGGATAAAAAACATGTCACATTTAATTTATCAGATGCTTTCTGCTGTCATACTTTTCTTTCGTTCAATGTACTGAAAAGTTATAAAAACAATTTCAGTCTCACTATGGCCATGTATAGACATTAAGAATAACACAAATCCATTATCCTACGCAATATAATTGTGTCTACATGGATGAATAATCTTCTGTAGCGTCTTTTCACTCAATACTGAATTAAATATTCCTTTAAGGATATTTGAATACACAACACTCAGTATCTCTGTTTTTAAAAAAAAGGAAAGAAAGAAGAAAGATTACTATTTCAAATAGAAAGTCAGGGAACCACACTCATTTCTAAAGCTGTGTTCCCTGAATGAGCTAGCATTTTTAGCGCAATTTTTCTACTGACTATAATAGGAGGGAAACATCATGAGAAAATTAATGCAACTTTAATTTCTTAACAACATTGCACTAAATCAAATATAAACTCAAATACTTGTGAAAATAACATAGTAAAATAATCTAGCCTTCAATTCAAATTCTGTGATGTGAGCATCCAAAAAAAAAAAAAGCAACTGCTCTCTCCCTCTCTCTCTCTCTCTCTCTCTCTCTCTCTCTCTCTCTCTCTCTCTCTCTCTCTCTCTCTTTCTCTCTCTCTCTCTAGCCAATCATCTCTCCATACACTTAAGGTTCTCAAGGTGTAGATCCAGGCTTCTACTGCATTCCTTCTATACAATCCCTTTCAGCCTTTCTTTCTAGGCTTCATCCATTCCTTTCTGATTCTCATTAATGACTCACAGGTGAAATGAGCAGAGGAGAAACAAACGCTATAGGCCTTTTGAAAAGCTACACAAAAACCTAGAATAAATACATTCATAATATGATAAGAATCTTTTTAAATGGATATTTTTTATTTACATTTCAAATGTTATTCCCTTTCTCAGTTTCCCAGACATAAGACCCCTATGATATGGAATTAGTATATAATGGGGGAAGAGAATGCCCTAACCTGACACTGTTAATGGCCAAGAATCTGAGACTAGATCAGTCATGGGCCCATGAAATAAAACATATACTAATATTTTGTTAAAGGAAAATAATAATAAAATTACTTGATAGATCATTGTCCAGCATTTAACCCTCATCAGAGAAGCTTCCTTTCAGTAGATTATAATTGACAGAGACCAACATTCGAAAATATTTAGAAAGTGAGAGACTTTGAAGCACTCAGCCAGAAATGTGATGCTCCTCTATCAGCCTCTCCCCCCTTTTACAAGTCTCAGGATGGTGAGGAAGATGAAGTGGAAAGACTTTTAAGAGCCAGAGGTGCTGGATGACCCTAGTGAAACAGCATCTTCCAGACACAAGAAGGCTGATACAGATCTGAAATCAGACACTGTGATAGGACCTAAAAACCTACACAGGCTCAAAGCAAACAAAATCTCATCACTAAAAAGGGGAGGTAAAAACATACTCCCTCCTAAACAAGAAGCTATTGGCAGTTGGTACCTTCTGGGAAAAGCAGAATCAGGATTTCCAACAGAGTGACACTGAGTATATCAATTACACTATAGGCAAGACCACATTGTCAGTAGTAATTGGCTAACACAAAGTGGACTCTGTTTTTGTGTTATTTTTTTGTTTCATTTAGTTTTAGTATATTCTGTCTCAGTGGCATTTTTTTATTTTATAATTCTCATTTTCTTTGTTTGTTTTTGTTTAAGAGAGAGAACTTGAACTTCAGTGGGTAGGGAGGTAGGAGAGGCTAGGAGGAGTTGGAGAAGAGATAAGAATGCAACCAAAATACATTGCATGAAAATTTTTAAATAATAGTTTTAAAATGCAGTGATTGATTATATTGACCCATTTCAAGATTTATGAAAACAGACAATTGGTAAGTCTATAATAAAAAGCTAAATTGAACAAGTAGATAGGTGATAGATAGATAGATAGATAGATAGATAGATAGATAGATAGATAGACAGACAGATAGATAAATAGATAGACAGACAGATAGATGATAGTGATTGAATGTGTGGATTAAAGATCCTCCCCACACACAAAAGGATTTTGCAGTCAAGGAAGACTCATTGTGTATGTGTCAGTGTTAACATTTAATTCTCTTTTAACTTATTGATGTTCCTGTTTAGGTCTATGGAAGTCCTGCTCTCCTGAGATCATCTAAACAATAACTGAACATCATTTCTGCTGAGCTTCTTAATTCATTGGCCCATGCCTACCCTTGATTTTATAATGGACAGTCCTCCCTGTAAGCAACTCTTCCTAGATTTGTCTAATCAGACATTTGAGACCATTAAATTGATTGAACCTTGAAGATCCACTTTTATGGACTGTTTGAAAATAGCTTCAAGAAAGATATATAGTTTTTGTTTACAAAATAGTCAATGACAACCCAGCAGGAATTTTTTTAAAAGTACCATTAAACTTTACTTAATCTAAATGATATGAGGATAATGATATTAATCCAATGCTATAGTTGGACTCAAGATGTTCAGAATATAGTTAGACAAAATAATTAGTATGCTGTTTTGTAATCTCTAACTCCATACTTATGGTTACTGTCTTAGTAATAAAGCCATACAAAGTTCCTATGAATGCAATAACTCTTCAAGCACAATGATCAATATCTTAGTGGCTAACTGCTCAGATATATACATGTATATTAGACAGATCAATTTTTGTGAAGTGCTTACAATTCTGTATATCAACCTAGAAACAATGTACAAAACATGTTAGATGCCTTTTTAGTACTATTATAATAAGTGTACATTCTTCTTCCTGCTAACAAAGGACCTGAGCACATTAGTCTCTTAATAAAGTCCACCTCAAGTTTATCATTGGTTCATACTTATTTTCAACACACTGTTCATTTATTTTATATTTTAGTGATAATATAGCATTTCTCCCATCCCTGTCCTTCTTCTAATCCATCCTAAATACCCCTCCCCACCATCCTTCAATTCATGTTCTGTTTTTAACTAAAGTTATTGCAAACATACATCCATACACATATATTCCTAAATATAACTTATTTCTGCATAATGTTCCTTATGCATGTTTTCGAGCTGACCTTGTGGCAGACCTACTAGCTACATCTGCAAATCACTTCAGACCAAAAGTTCAGTGGATTTTGTAGAAAAGGGGAAAGAAAGATGAAAAAGCCAGAAGTTCAGGGAGTTGTTATGAGAGCGTTTCCTAGTATTTGAGGGTATACCAATAGTCTCACAAGCATGACTACACAAAAGGGATATGAGCCAAGATGACAGCAGTGGACATGGCTAAGTGGATATGAACATTCTCACTACAGAGAGAGCCCCAGGCAACTGAGTAAGCTGGGAATGGAAGAGGTGTTGTTCCTTAGAGAGGAGCACCCCAAATAGTTTCCGATCACACTGTTCATTTTTCAAAGCCTAGAGAGCCTTCCTTGAAATTCTCACAGGACTCTAATACCAAATACATATGAATAAAATTCAGTTTATAATTTTCTAGATTTCAGAAAGTTCCCCACACACATATCCACTTCCGACCTCTTGTCTATATTTAATTAATTATTTGATTTCTGACTTCTTATATGTATTTCCTATGAACCAGACTTTTAAACCTCTGGTTACTAACCATTGTATTGATTTCATGGCACAGATGGATGACAGTTTTTAGAGAGACACAAAAATAGAGTCCAGGAAAATATATACTATGCTATACAAGAAAACAATATTTTTTGAAAAAAAACAATTGAAAATGGTGTTAGTTTGTTATTTATAGAAACTGACTCATACCTATTATTTCATGTGTGTCATATAATATTTTGCCAACTCTCAGCCATCGATGACATTGCTTGTTTCCAATAGTACCAGCGCTGCTGTGGTAAGGACACTTTGAAAGTATCTTTATGCTCTTGCTTTCTTTAGCATACACCACTGAAAAATTACTGAAGTGAGTATGTTAAGATTATAACACTTAAAATACATCATGTCTGAAAGATTATACCTTTGTGAACAGGCTATGTGTATATTTTTCTGAACTCTAAAATTACTTGAGATAATGTTTATTTTATTCATTTTGCAGTTAGTTGAAGACTATTAGAGTGTCATGATATATTCAATTTTCTTTCTTTTTTGTCTATTGAGGATCACATCTTTTCATGTCTATTAATTCTTGTGTCTTTACTATGGATTGAATATCCATATATTTGTGTAATTTTAGATATTTATGGTTTCCATGGCATATTTACTTAGTCTTTTTAATAACTCTTTTCCAAATTTGCTAGTTTATCTTTCTTACTTCAATTATGTAGTAGTACTTTTGAAATCTGTCTTGAAGTGATTCAGCGTTTTCTGATCAAAAAGCGTTTTTTTTTCCTGAAAACAGTAAGACTATGGCTGCATCTAAAGACATCTTACGAGATTACAGTGTCCAAAATAAGTTTGCACATCATGGCTGTCATTTAAAAACCGTGGAGCTGATGGGCATTTAAGTCACTGTAGGCAATTTTGGAATCCTACCAGAGTTGCGCATTTAATGTGTCACACTTTTCACAATTAAAAGAGAAAGGACATCACAACAGTGAAAAAGGAAAGAGTGGTATTTTAATAAACAATGGCAACCTGAGAAACAAAGAAAAGGAGACTGTGGGAATTAAGACATTACATTTCACAAGCACATTTGCCAAGGAAAGGATTCTTTTTAACTTTTTAAAATCTATAAATATGACACTCTGAAGTGATTGTTGTTGACATGTGAAATTGAAGCTTGCAGAGAACAAAAGAAATGCAGTAGGCAGTAATTAGTTGAAGCACAATGTGTGTCAGACTCATGTAGACTTAATGAATGGTGCTCACTCTGGACTAATACCACATGACAACTTCATGAAGAGCCCTTCAAAAGCTTCATGTTTAAGAAAACCCGAGATGACTCAGTTTTAAAAGGAAGTCATTTTGAAAACTGACAGATTACTAGTTCTAGAAAGGGTAAACCAATCTAGATGTTCTCCGCGGTTGTTCATCAATTTTCAAGGTCCAGAGGGCTGTCCTGTAACATTTCCTATTGGAGTGAAATAACAATGAGCACAGCCAATGTAAATCCCTATAATTACTAGTGTAGTGATGAGATATAAATGAAAGGCAAACCTAAGAAATGATGAAAATGGCTAGCAAAGCCTTTTTACTTTTTCATATAAAAAGAGTTCTCCTTTCCCTCATCCAGAAATACCTTTGATTATGACGGCTATAACTTATATTTTAAAATCTCTTTGTTATTTAACTTTTATAGGTGTATTTAAAAAAACATGTTAGAATAGGGGTTACCTTATGTCTCATTAGAAAATGGAATGCTATCGTTTAGTCAAATACATGGTAGCAAATTACATTCTACCTTATGCCCCGAGAAAAATGCTGTTCCCAGCCTTCATCTAAGAAACATCCTGTTACTCACTAAACACAGGTAAGCACAGAAACTGGTGGATTAAAATTTAGAAAATAAATTTACTTTTACTTGACTGTTCGGTCCTAAAGAGGATATTTATACCACTCTTTCTCTGGTTCATAGATCATGAAAAATGGAGTAGAAATGATATATTCAAGGCAAGATGATCAGTGATAAAACATGATTTTATAGCAGTTTTATTTGCATGTACTGGGCTAGCCCAATGCTAGACTTGGTATTCTTCAGTCATTGATAGGGCAAAGGCTTATGGTCCTCTACTCTTCACTGCTGAGTGGTCTACTGGTGGAATCCAAAGGACGGGCAATTATTGTCTTCTGTCTCTGTGTATTGGCAAACCCACCTCATTCCAATGGATACTTCCAAATTTCAGCAGTTCACAAATCTAAACAAAAAGACATGAATATGAGAAAGGAGATAACTGGACTGGAGGGTTGTGACGGTTATGAGTGAAAGGGAGCTAGCAGAAGATAGAAGGTAAGAAAACTTAGAGCTTACTATACATATGCTGAGCATTTCTTCAATTAAATAAATTAAAAAATATACTTAGTATCTTTCAGACAACCCCTTTAAATTCTCTTTTGGTACACTTTTCTTGGTTGTGGTAGATTATCATAGTGCTTGCATTCTCAAGTTGTTCACACTCAAATCTCTAAGCATGGTCTCTGTTAAAAATAAAAGCATAGACACATATGCCATCAAGATATGGAAAATAAGCAGGTTGCTGCTACAAAGTTACAGAGCCCCTGCTAATGGGTTTCAATTGCTATGAATCTTTCAAAGAGAAATCGCTTTAGAAGAGGTAGCACGGCCATTTCCTTTTTTATGAAAGAGAGTCAGATAGAAAGCTCTCTCTGCTTTGTGGGCCCCTCTGTTTCTGTGACAACTATTCTATTCTGCCACTGAAGTCGGAAAGCAATCACAGATACACAAGATAAAGAAATAGATGTGTTGATATTTGTAAGTATTTTATATAAACAGGCAGCAGAACAATTAGACACACAGGTCTCTCTTGGAGACCCATAGTGCAGAGAATAAAGTCAAACCATGATGTTTTACATTCTCCCTAGAGTGTATGTCCAAGCCTCTCTTCACAAGTCCTATTGACTTCAGAAGCATCAAATTGAACCTCCTGTCCTCTCAGCTTCATTTGAGCATGATAGGTCATGTTCACCCCATATACTTAAGCACTTAAAATCTTATCCAAGTTTTGCCAGGAAAAAATAATATTGAACTTAAAATCAATTGCAAATGCCAAATTCCTTAAAAGCTCTGCAATGATTTTGCAACCTCAACTGAAAATAGTGTTTTCACTCTAGCTTTTTCAATATGCTGTACTTTTATGCTTGCTGCAGCTTTAAACATGGACTGTTTAGGAACCTCCTCTGGCTATGCTCCACACATTTTTGCGTCCTCTATATCCAACACAACACATGATGTTAGCAAATTTTTAAACATGACAGTAGATACCTAAGGAATACAGGAAGCATTTTCCTACAGTACTTAACACTGTAGATACATGTCAGTTTCAAGTCATGTTCAAAAAGACCCAGAACAAAAAATTGCATTTCAAATCTGCCTTGCCAAATAAAATCAGAAGAAAGACAGAAGAGTGCATATAAATTGTGACCAGTGTCATAGAAAGGAGCAGGTCTATCAAATAGTTTACTCGGTTGACAACATGGAATAACTACAACAGTCAGTATTAAGTAGTTTTTACCTTAAAAGTAAGTGAATGGCATAACTATTCTTATTGTGTAGAATTTTCACCAAAACTCAAAAGATTAATCATTAGTTTTTATCTGAGTAGAATGCTTTTACAAAGTAAAACTGTCATTCAGGAAGAAGAAGCCACCTTGGGAACTAAATGGGGTCCTACTGAAACAATATATTCTTAGCCTAGTAACAGAGTCAACAAAAATAAAAATGGGGATGGGGCATGAAATTCACTTTCCCGTTCATCCACTGGCAGTTAAGAGTTTGTCAGATGTCAAGAAAAAAGGGAGATAGTCAGTGAACGTCTCTGAGGCTGTCAATTTAGAAATTCAGAACTTCTCAGTGATGACATTTTCCAAGACCAAAATTGCCACTGCAATGCAGAAATGAAAAAATGTCAAAAAGCCAGTGGAGCTGACAATATCAGAGGAATGAGCATAGGACAGTTATACTATACTATGTAGTGATTATCACCACACAGAGGCTGTCAGGAGGAAGGATCTTACATAACTAAAGAAGAGAAAAATCAAAAGTTCACCAAAAGAAATCGGCTAAAACATTAAAACAAAGGATAGTGACATAGCTTGATGATGAAAAGATGACATACTATTTTGATGATAATTAAATTCAAAATGAGAAGTAGCCTACGCTGACTACATGAAGTCTGTCAATGTGGACTTGGTCATTTCCACTGAAAAGTCTCGCAGTAATGTGACATGGGAAATATTAAAAGAAATAGCTCCCCTCTCCTACTACCACAGCAATGCTGACACCACAGTGGAAGGAGTGAAGGTTGGATGAAGTATTTATGCACATTGTACTTCAGCTTAATAGAATCAAGATTGCCAGAGGACATGACAGAGTGACAGGTGTAGAATAACTAGAGCCTTCATAAGTCGGGAAATGTCCTGCTGAAATAACATTATATGCTATATAGATAGGCAGGTGAATAACAGCATTATGGATGCAACACTCATAATCAAGATAGCAGCCTCACTGGATGGAAGCCAGATTCCCTGAATGGAATATTCTTTAGAAGGTTTCCTGCGCTCTCCTGGACTGAATACAACTAGCAGAGTCTAGGGAAACTAAACATCCTACCACAGACACATTAAATAAGAGAAAGTGAAGCATTACATTAGTGGTCATGGGCTAATTTGTGAAGCTGATTCCACATGAGGGAAGTAAGGCACAGAATTAAGTGATGTCACTAGTAAATGTCTCTAAACTACAGAACTACTGGGCGTTCATTTCATTTCTGGTATACATAATGCAAGCTTCTGTCACAATAATGAAAAGGAATGAGGAAGAATGCAAGAGGGAGGGACACAACTTTATTGGGTTTAATATTAAAACAATTTAGTAGTAAGATACTTTAGTAGTAGTAGTAAGTAGTCTATGGGTAGTCTGTTCTCCTTGACCATGCCAAAGCTATAATTCATCTAATCATCATGAATTAGTGTAGTAAGGAGACCCTTTAACTCACTATTCTTGCATATTCTGTAAAATTCCTGAGATATCCTGAATAACACATCACAAACTAGAATCTACTAAAACAGTGTTTTGTTTTGTTTTGTTTGTTTATTTGTTTTGCCTCCAATATGTTCTCAGGTATGGTGCACAATCCAAACATGTCCTAAGAGACTGAGAAAGAAAATATTTGAGAATGATTCTCTCTGCTGCAGTGACATTCTAGTATCCTATAACACTGTAGTATGCTAACCCATGCTTTCTAGAATAACTTCTACACTGTGTCATAGTGAGGAACTCTTCAGTTGTAAGATGGCATGTTTGACATTTAACTGACAAAACACTTGTTTTATGATGGATGATACCAATCAGAACTCCAAAGAAACTTCGCATTCACCACTATAGTCCCTGTGTGGTCATAAACAATCTACAATTGTCCTCATTTGGCTTATTTTAAAGCATTTGATTTAGAAGAATTCACTTCCCACTCTGTATAACTTGTTTTTAAAGATCTTACCTCTTGGCTAAGAAATAGAGTAATTTTGTTGAAAGACAATGTACTGTTCTCAAAGGAAAATCTTTCAATTTCCAAGAACAGTTTTTCAGTAACTTATTCTATCTAAATTCTATCAAACTTTTATTCAATTTAGAGAAATAAAAAATAGAACTAATTTTAGTGCTATTTTCCTAGATGTATCCCAATTCATAGCATAGTATGTCCCTGTATATAAAATACATTTAATTTTATACACATTATAGTTACATTGTATATGAGTTTTGCCTAAAGCTTAAAATGTTTAATTTTTAAAAATATTTATGAAGTATTACAATTCATGTATTTTTTATTCAAAAGTAAAAATAAAATTGCAATTCATATTTTCAAAGCCCTATTAGAAGTAAATAAGGAAATTACAAATGAATAATCTATAGTCAATGCCCTTAAGTAATCTGCCATGTAAGATTCTGCATCTTTGAGGACTAATAATGCACTACTTAGAGATTAAGGAAAGATGGGTCAAGCATTCTCTCTCTCTCTCTCTCTCTCTCTCTCTCTCTCTCTCTCACTCATTCACTCTTTCCCTCTCTACCTCATTCATCTCTCTCAATTTCTCATCTGGTTTGATTTTATATACTATTTCTAGTTGCGTTTAACCAAGAATCATATAAACTCTAATTCATAGACAGATCCTCAAAGTTCATCATGATAGTATTGTTCCATATTTCAATAGTATAAAATTATGGATTAGGACACTCAATGAAAGCATCATTAAATGTATCTATGGAGGAAAACAAGTAATGACGAGAGGAAGATGTGAGCATAAGAAATATTAGCTAAGATTGGACAGTGACTGATCAAAGTATGACTGATCAAAGACAGATACTGATATGTACTATGGAATGACATTTTGAGGTGGTGCTAACTCTGTGAAATGCTTAAATGAATACCTAGGTTTGTTCTAGCTTCACAAAATCTAATCCTAATTCTACATTTAGAAAGTCAAGAAAGCAAAACTCTGGCTTAAAATGTTGGCTTTGCCTGAGATCCACAGATTGCCAAAGAACTTCTTTGAATCTGATTCTTCACACAAGTACTTCCCTCATTGTCCCTTCCCCTTTGGGGGGATCTGCATAATGACCAACCTGTTTATTTGGTACACATGTGCCTGTGTCCAGCACATGCTAGTTCTTTGGTTGGTGATTCAGACTCAGGGATTCCCCCAAGGGTGCAAGTTAGTTGACTTTGTTGGTCTTACTGTAGAGACTCTGCCTTCTTCATGTCTCTCAATCTTTCTTCCAACTCTTCCATAAGATTCCTGGAGCTTTATCTAATGTTTGGTTCTAAATCTCTGCATCTCTTTCAATTGGTTACTGGGTGAAGCTTCTCAGAAAACAGTTATGCTAGGGTAGTTATGCTAAGTTCCTATCTGTAAGCATAACAGAGTATCATTAATAGTGTCAAAGATTGGTCCTTAGCCATGGGATGGGTCTCAATTTGGGGCAATCATTGGTTGGCCATTCCCTCTCTTTCTATGCTATCTTTGTCCCTGCACATCTTGTAGGCAGGACATATTTCAGGCCAAAGGGTTTGTGGGTGGTTTGCTTTCCTTATTCCTTCCACTGGTAGTTCTGCCTAACTACAGAAAGTGGCCACTTCAGGATCTGCATACCCCATTGTAAGGACTGCTAAGAATCTCAGCTAGAGTAGCCCACTTATATCCTCTGGGGCCTCTCCCTAACCCAGGTTTATGGCAGTCCTAGAGACTGCCTGTGCATCTCCAGTTGATCTCTCCTCTCTCTTCCCTATTCTCCTTACATATGGTCTCTCCATACCCTACTCCAGTCCCCATCTCCTCCTCCATCCAGTTCCCTCCTTCCATCAATCTCCAAAATATATTTTGTTTCCCCTTCTGAGAAAAATTTAAACATCCTCCCCTATACCCTCCATGTTGTTTGGCTTCTTTGGGTCTAATGATTATAGCATAGTTATCGTATACTTTTTCCACTTATAAGTAAGTACATACCATTCATGTCCTTTTGGGTCTTGGTTACCTCACTCGGGATGCTATTTTCTAGTCACATCTATTTTCCTGCAAAATTCATAATGTTCTTGTTTTTAATGGCTGAGTAGCATTCTATTCTGTAGATATAACATATTCTCTGTGTCCAATTTTCAATTGGGAGTCATTTAGGTTGTGTCCAGTTTCTGACTATTAAGAATAAAGCTGCTATTAACATAGTTGAGCAAATGTCCTCGTGGGACAGTGGAACATCTTTTGTATATATGCATAGGAGTGGTATAGCTTGGTATTGAGACAGAACAATTCACAATACTTGGAGAAATTGCAAAATTAATTTCAAGAGTGGTCATATAAGTTTATACTCCCATCAGCAATGGAGGGGTATTCCCCATGCTCCACAACTTCACCTGTGCTGTCCTTTTAGGTTTTTTTTTCTTTTATTTTTTAATCTTAGCCATTCTGGTTTAATAGTTTAAGGTAGAATCTCATCACAGATTTAATTTGCATTTCCCTGATGAATTCTTCTTTACATCCTTATGAGATTCCTCTGCTGAGATTTCTGTTTTGCTCTGTACCCCATTTTTATTTTGGGTTATTTGGATTGTCAGTGCCTAGCTTCTTGAGTTCTTTATATATTTTGGATATTAGCCATCTGTTAGATGTAGGATTAGTGAAGTTTTTCCCCAATATGTAGGCTCTCACATTGGCAGTGTCCTTTGTCTTTTTAGTTTCAAGCTTTTTAGTTTCAAGAGGTCCCATTTATCAATTTTTGATCTTAGAGCCTGAAACATTGGTGTTCTGTTAAGGAAATTGAATCCTGTACCAATGCACTAAATGCTGTTCACCACTTACTGTTCTATTAAGTGTGTCTGGTTTTATATTTAGGCCTTTGAATCGTTTGGACTGGAGTACTGTGCAGGGTAATAAATGTGAATCTATTTGCATTCTTCTACATGCAGACATCCATAGAGACCAGCACCATTTATTGAAGATGCTCTCCCTTTTCCATTGCATGGTTTTGGTTTCTTGGTCAAAAAGTCAAGTGTCCATAAGTGTATGAGTTTATATCTGGGTCCTCAATTCAATTCCATTGATCAATGTCTCTCTTTCTCTACCAATACCATACAATTTTTACTAATATTGATCTGTAGTACAGCTCAAAATCAGGGATAGTGGAACTTCCAGAAGGTCTTATTGTTCAGGATCCTTTTAGATATCCTGGGTTTTATGTTTTTCCATATGAAGTTGAGAATTTTTCTTTCAAGGTCTGTGAAAAATTGTATTAGAATTTTGATGAGAATTACACTGAATCTGTAAATTGCTTTAGATAGTTATACATTTTCACTATATTAATCTTACTAATCCTTGAACATGGGAGATCTTTCCATCTGATATTTTTCTCAATTTCTTTCTTCAGAGACTTTAAGTTCTTGTTATAAAGGTCTTTCAGTTACTTAGTTAGAGCTGCCCCAAGGTATTTTATGTTATTTGTTCCTATTTTAAACGGTACTTTTTTTTCATAATTTCCTTCTCAGTCTGTTAATCTCTTGTGTAGAGGAGGGCTACTGATTTCTTTGAGTCAATTTTGTAGCTAGGCACTTTACTACAGATATTTATCACCTCTAGAAGTTCTTTGGTAGAATTTTGGGGTCATTTATATATAATATATCAGTTGTGAGTAGTGATACTTTGAATTGTTGCTTTCCAATATGCATCTCCCTTGATCTCTTTTATTGCTCTAGCTAGAACATCAAGTATTATATAGAAGAGTTATAGGGAGAGTAGATACCTTTCTCTTGTCTTCTACGTTCAATCCTTCTTTTAATTCCCCCAAAGGGGGTCCTGTTCTCAGGTCAGTGATTTGCTGCTAGCATTGACCTCTGTATTGGACATGCTCTGGATGTGTCTCTCAGGAGAGATCTATATCCAGTCCCTTTCAGTATGTACTTTTTAGCTTCATCAATCTTATCTAGTTTTGGTGGCTGTATATATCTGGGCCTCATGTGGGGCAGGCTCTGAATGGCTGTTCCTTTAGTCGCTGCACTAAACTTTGCCTCCATATCCCCTCCTGTGGATATTTTTCCCCTTTTAAGAAAGAGTGGGAGCCAGTGAACTAGACTATGGGGGGAGGGCGGCAATGGGGGGAGGGTTGGGAGGGGAACACCCATAAGGAAGGGGAGGGGGGAGGAGGATGTTTGCCCGGAAACCGGGAAAGGGAATAACACTTGAAATGTATATAAGAAATACTCAAGTTAATAAAAAAAAAGAAAGAGTGGGAGCATCTGTGTTTTTTCCATCCTTCTTGAGCTTCCTGTGGTCTGTTGATTGCATCTTTGGTAATTTGAGATTTTGGGCTAATCCAATTATCAATGAGTGTGTTTTTCTGTGATTGGGTGACCTCACACAGGATGATATTTTCTAGTTCATTCCATTTGCCTATGAATTTCATGAAGTCATTGTTTTTGATAGCTGAGTAGTACTCCATTGTGTATATATACCACTTTTTTAAAAAATCTGTCCCTCTGTTGAAGGGCATCTGGATTCTTTCCATCTTTTGGCTATTATAAATAATGCTGCAGTGAACATAGTGGAACATGTGTCTTTGTTGAATGTTGGAGCATCTTTTGGGTATATGCCCAAGAAAGGTATAGCTGGATCCTCAGGTAGTAGAATGTGCAATTTTCTGAGGAACCTCCAGACTAATTTCCAGAGTGGTTGTACCAGTCTGCAATCCCACCAACAATAGAGGAGTGTTCCTCTTTTTCCACATCCTTGCCAGCATCTGCTGTCACCTGAATTTTTTATCTTAGCCATTCTGATGGGTGTGAGGTGGAATCAAAACCATCCAATGGAAGAAAGATAGCATTTTCAACAAATGGTGCTGGTTCAACTGGAAGTCAACATGTAGAAGAATGCAATTGATCCATTCTTATCACCCTGTACAAAGCTTAAGTCCAAATGGATCAAGGACCTCCACATCAAACCAGATACACTGTAACTAATAGAAAAAAAGTGGGGAAGAGTCTCAAACACATGGGCACTAGGGAAATTTTCCTGAACAAAACACCAATGGCTTATGCTCTAAGAACAAGAATTAACAAATGGGACCTCATAAAACTGCAAAGCTTCTGTTAGGCAAAGGAAACTGACATTAGAACAAAATGGCAACCAACAGATTGGGAAAAGATCTTTACCAATCCTTCATCTGATAGAGGGCTAATATACAAAATATACAAAGAACTCAAGAAGTTAGACTCCAGAGAGCTAAATAACCCTATTAAAATGGGGTGCAAAGCTAAACAAAACATTCTCAGCTGAGGAATATAGAATGGTTGAAAAGCACCTGAAGAAATGTTCAACATCCAATTTCTTTATGAGGGAATTTATTGGTATGCACTGTTTTCACAGTGGTCCATAAATTTGGGTATGTTATGTCTACATTTTCCTTGAATAATATAAAGTCTTTAATTTCTTCCATTTTTAATTCCTTGACACTGACCATTGAGTTTCCATGAGTTTGTATACTTTCTGTTGTGTCTGTTGTTGAAGTCTAGCTTGAGTCTATGGTGTGATTTAAGCTCAGTGGGGCATAAATGTTCATAGCTGAGTTTTTCTCTTGGTGGAGTTTTCATTTCATGAATATGAAATGGCCTTCCCTGTCTCGTTTGATTACTTTCAGTTGAAAGTCGCATCTATTGGATATTAGAATGGCTATTCCAGCTTGTTTCTTGTTTCCACTTGCTTGAAAAACTTTTCTCAAGCCCTTTATACTGCGATCATGACTATCTTTATTGCTGAGATGTGTTTCTTGCATACTTCAGAATGATGAATTTTATATACACACCCATCCTGTTAGTCTAGTTTTTTTTTTTAAACTGGGAAATTGTGTCCATTGTTATTGAGAGATATTAATAGCCAATGGTAGTTTCTTCTTTTTACTTCAATGTTGGTGATGATAAAGTGTGTGCGTGTGTGCACACACAAAATTTATTTATTTATTTAAGATTTCTTGATTATAGTTAGCCAACTTGAATTGGAGTTTTTTCCCAGTGTCTTCTATGGGGCTGGGTTAATGGAGAGGTATGATTTGAGTTTTGCTTTGTCATGGGATACCTTGGTTCTCCATCTATGGTGATTGACAGTTTTGCTGGGTTAGTAGTCTGGGCTGACATCTGTGGTATCTTAGGGTCTGCTAGACTTCTGTTCAGGCCATTCTAGCTTTTAGAGTCTCAGATGAGAAACTGGGTATAATTCTGAAGTTCTGCCTTTATATGACACTTGGTCTTTATTTTCTGCTTTGAAAATTCTTTGTTCCGTATGCTTAGAATTTTGAGTATTATGTGACAGGAAGCTTTTCTTTCCTTGTACAATCTGTTTTGTGTTCTGTAACCTATTTTTATCTTTATAGGCATAACTTTCTTTAAGGTTAGGAAAGTTTCCCTTTATGATTTTATTGAAGATGTTTTCAGGGTTGTTGAGTTAGGATGTTTCTTCTTCTCTTCTCCTCTTCTCTTCCTCTTCATCTACTACCACTGCCTTCTATTCATATTATTCTTAGTTTTGGTCTTTTCATAGTGTGTCACGTTTCCTGGATGTTTTGTGTCATAAACTTCTTAGATATTTTATTTTGCTTGACTGGTACATTGATTTCTTCTACTGTATCTTCTACACATGAGATATGCTCTTCAACATCCTGTATCCTTTTCCTGACACTATGTTTGTAGTTCCTGTTATTTTTACTAGGTTTTTTAATCTCTAGGATTGCCTCAGTTTATGTTTTCACTATTGCTACCATTTCTGTTTTCAGGTCTTGGACAGTTTTATTCATATCCTTCACCAGTTTGATAGTATTTTCCTATATTTCTTTATATTTATTTGCTCCCTCATTTAATTTCTCTACCTATTTGGCTTTATTTCCTAGTATTTCCTTAAGAGATTTATTTGTGTCCTCTTTAAATCCCTTTTCATCTTTATACGATTGGATTTAATATCTCTTCCTGTACTTCAGGTTCATTGGGGTATCCAGTATTTGCTGTACCGGGATAGCTGCGTTATAGTGGTGTCATTTTGCTCTGTGTCCTGTTGATTGTGTTCTTACATTGTCTGTTAGGCATCTGTTTTTCCCTTCTGTTGTTTGGATGATCATGATGGCAGCAGGACTTCTCAGGAAGGTGTCAGAGGCTGTGTGTCAGATGATGGAACTCAGGGTACCTTACTCTGTTAGCTGTGCCTTAAGCAGATGCCACTGAGTATGCTATGTCTCAGGTGGACCCTTCTTTGCAATATGTGTTCCACTCAGTCCCGGCTGGGGTGATGGACAGATCTAATTAGGTTGGAATGTCATGCTGGGTTCCAAGCTGCTTAGTTTTGGGGTCTCCAAAGGTTTCCACAGGAGGGAGTGTGCTTCTCCAGCAAGTTCATCTAGACTAAGGGGCAAAGCCAGAGTGAATCAATGGTGGTCAGGGTACAGGATCCAACTACACCATTCACCTCAGTAGATTGTCCAGAGAATTTAATCTCTTATCAGTAAGCCATGCCTTTCTATCTGATTTTCCTTGTTCTAATATTCACTATGTCTAAAATTACAATATTCGCATCAGCTTTCTAGTGGGCATGACATATTTTTTCTCTAATCAGTCTGTGTCTTGAATGCCTGTCAATCATAATCCACTCATTGGATGCACAATAGTACAGTGGTAATGAATGAAGGAGGGGAAGTTTCATTATATTGTCATAAAATTCCCATACTGTGTCAGTCCTGCAACTGTGACTGTGATCTATCCCTGTGTCTTTTAGCTTCTATCTCATACCTAGAAGAATGGTAGAGAGTACTTTGATTAAGTGCTACTCTGTCTGAAGTAGGACAAGAAAGATTCAGAATATTCTTTAACTTGTAAAACAAAATCAATTATGAAGATCATTCTGGTACTATTCCGTAATCATTATTCTTTGCTTATCACTTTGGAAAAAAATGAGCAACTCTGGAAGTAAAAGGCATGCAAATATATAGCCTCCTTCCACAGTGCAGAACAGGGAGTTTTTCTGTTTTTAATGTTCTTCCTTGGGATTCAATCACTTTGCGAACTTGCCTTTAAAAAGTGTTGACTAATTTATGGCTCCCATGACTTCTACTTGAAAAGAACATATATTTTAGATGTCTCCTGTCAAGATAAGACAGTTTCTTGAGATTTCAGCACAGTAGTTGATGTTCAGGCAGATCATTAATATTTAGCCTATTTGACTTTTGCTCATTGTGTGTTGCAAAAGTTATAATTTATATATGCTTTAGACATGGAAACTAAAACCTATATGCTACACTCCTGCTTTCAAACTCATGTTTTCCTTGTCTTCGTTGGCATTGGCCTTTTCTCTCACCTCTTCCATCTTCCTTCTAATACTATAATTAGGAGATTGCTCATCAGGAAAATGATGGTCATCCTCAAAAAAAAAAAACTACTTTGTTTAAGGAAGTTTACATAATATTGAGATATGTCAAGAATCAAAAGCTGCTCAATAACGGTGCCAAGGTAAGATCACAGTGAATCATCTTAAGAATCACTTTCATGACAGGGATTTGGTTTTTATTTCATTTCTAGAATTACTTAAATTAGCAAGTAAAATCAAAATCAATCTAAAAAGAAATAAAAACTTTGTTGTAATCATAGAAACATAAAGAATTTAGTATCAGGTTTCAGCTTACTAACTTCTGTTCACATGCACCAATCTAATAAAAAGTATATATATATATATATATATATATATATATATATATATATAGTCACTAGTTATGTAGGTCACGTACATACACATTATATATTTAAAGGGGATGAAAGAGAAGTGCAACTAGAAAGATCAAACGATTTGGACAGAGGCATGTGTTTTATTCCCAAGTTAGTACATTACAGAAATTGAAATTTTCAATGGCATGCACCAGAATTCAGATGTATAGAAAGCATTTATACAAGCCATGTTTTATAGACACCAAACATATTATTTAAGCACTTATATACACTGGAACCACTTAACTATTTTAAATAAAAGACATTTTGATACATATTTATTAAAAATATTACTTAGCTTTATATTTGAATTCCATTTCCCAAAATGATCTTAGAGAATTTGAATCTCTTGAAACAGATTTCTTTAATGACCAGCTCAGCTCGAAAGATATATTTTCCTCAGTTTAATGACAGTTGGTTCTGATCTATTTAAGAACTGTAGCAACAAAAAAAATACTCTTTCACCTTAAATCATTTTATTTTTCTTGAGCATTTCTATGCCCCTGTAACTAAAAATGTCAGTTAAAGTTTAACTTCTATTTGGCCAATCTTTGAAATTCCTAAAGACATAGCACATAGCTCTTAGCTATAATGATAGGAGTCCTAGTGGAAAAAATGGTAGCAAGTGCATGTGCACATTTGCAGCAGTGTTTATGACATCAGAAGTGAGCCCCTGACTTAACACACACTGGAGAAGAGTCACAGAGTGGCTTGTATTCATAGACAAATGATATTTAAATTCACTCTAAATTTCCTACTTTATTTCCAAGGCAAATGTAGCATGACACTTTAGAAAAACTGAGTAACTCTTTGACAAATTTTTTCAACTAAGTTTAGTATTGGAATAGTTTCAATACAAAGTTCTGACAAATGCTCTCAAACTTGATATTATGAAGCAAGCTAATTTCTCCAGTGGAAATATTAACCTGCACAAACAGAAAACAGAAAAAAACTTTTTCAGTATACACAGCATGTTTTAGAACCCTTCAAGTTAAAAGTCTTGGAAAGATCAGGAATACAAGGCTGATACTTAGCATAGTAAAAGCAATATACAGCAGTCAACGTCAAACTAAATGGAGAGAAATTAGAATCAATCCCACTAAAATCAGGGACTAGACAAGGCTGCCCACTCTCTCCCTACTTATTCAATATAGTACTTGAAGTTCTAGTCAGAGGAATCAGACAGAAAAAGGGAGGTCAAAGGGATACAAATTGGAAAGGAAGAAGTCAAAATATCAATCTTTGCAGATGATATGATAGTATACTTCCGTGACCCCAAAAATTCCACCAGAGAACTCCTAAACCTGACAAAAGCAATCTACAGAGTCACTGCAATCCCCATCAAAATTCCAACTCAATTCTTCATAGTGTTAGAAAGAGCTATTTGCAAATTCACTTGGAATAACAAAAGACCTAGGGACAATTATTCTAAACAATAAAAGAACTTCGAGGAGAATCACTATCCCTGACCTCAAGCTGTATTATATAGTACTCCTGATAAAAACTGCATGGTATTGGTATAGAGACAGGCAGGTAGATCAGTGGAATAGAATTGAAGACCCAGAAATCAACCAATACACCTATGGTCATTTGATCTCTAACAACGAGATAAAATCATCCAGTGAAAAATAGACAACATTTGAACAAATGGTGCTGGTTCAACTGTTGGTCAGCATGTAGAACAATGAAAATCAATCCATTCTTATTTCCTTGTAAAAAGCTCAAGTCCAAGTGGATCAAAGACCTCCACATTAAACCAGATACCCTGAAACTAACATAAGAGGAAGTTAGGAAGAGCCTTGAACACATTAGTATGTGGGATAATTTCCTGAACAGAACACCAGTGATTTTGGCTCTAAGATCAAGAATAAACAAATGGCACCTCTTAAAACTTCGAAACTTCTTTTGTCAATAGGACAAAATGGCAAACAACAGATTATAAAAAGATATTTACCAACCCTATATCTGACAGATGGCTAATATTTAATATACACAAAGAACTTTAGAAGTTAGACTCCAGAAAACCAAATTATCCTATTAAAAATGGGGACAGAGCTAAACAAAGAATTCTCAACTGAGGAATATCAAATGTCCAAGAAGCACCTAAAGAAATGTTCAACATCCTTAGTCACCAGGTTAATGCAAATAAAGGAGACACTGAGATTTGATCTCACGCCAGTCAGAATGGCTAAGTCCAAAAACTCAGGTGACAACAGATGCTGGTGAGAATGTGGAGAATGGAACACTCTGCCATTGTTGGTGGGACTCCAAGCTGGTACAACCACTCTGGAAATCAGTCTGGAGGTTCCTCAGAAAATTGCACATTCTACTACCTGAGGATCCAGCTATACCTTTCTTGGGCATATACCCAAAAGATACTCCACTATATAACAAGGACACATGCTCTACAATGTTCACAGCAGCCTTATTTATAATAGCCAGAAGCTGGAAAGAACCCAGATGTCTGTCAAAAGGGGAATGGATACAGAAAATGTAGTACATTTACACAATGGATTACCAGTCGGTTATTAAAAACAATGATTACATGAAATTCCTAGGCAAATGGCTGGAACTAGAAAATATAATCCTGAGTGAGGTAACCTAGTCACAAAAGAACACACAGGGTATGGACTCACTGATAAATTGATATTAGCCCAAAAGCTGGGAATATACAAGAATAATTCACAGACCATATGAAGCTCAAGAAGCAGGATGGCCAAAATGTGCATGTTTCAGTCCTTCTTTGAAGGGGAACAAAATATTCAGGGGAGGAAAAACATGGACAAAGAATGGAGCATGGAATGAAAGAAAGGCCATCCAGAGACTGCCCCACCTTGGGATCCAGTCTGTGTGCAGCCAAAAAACCCAGTCACTATTGCTGATGCCAAGAAGTGCTTGCTGACAGGAACCTGATATGGATGTCCCCTGAGACTCTGCCAGAGCTTTACTGATACAGTTGAAGACACTTGTAGCTAATCTTTGGACTGATCCAAGAGACCAGAATGGGGTAGTTAAAGGACTAAAGGAACTGAAGGGGTTTGCAACCCCATAGGAAAAAACACAATATCAAACAACCAGACCTTTTAGAGTTCCTGGGGATTAAACCACCAACCAAAGAATACACATGGAGGGACCCATGGCTTCAGCAGCATATGCAGTGTAGGATGGCATTGTCTGGTGTCAATAGGAGAAGTTTTTGATCCTATGAAGGCTTGTTTTCACAGTGTAGGGGAAAGTGAGGGTGTTGAGGGAGAGTGGATGGTTGGGAGTGAAAGCATCTTCATTGAAGCAGGTGGAAGGGGCATGGGAGAGGGTGGAAAGGGGATGACATTTGAAATGTAAATACATAAAAAATCCTCTATCAGATATGGCATTAGTGAAGACTTTTTCCCAATCTGAAAGATGCCAATTTGTCTTATTGACTATGTCGTTTGTTTTATAGAAGCTTTCCAGTTTCATGAGGTCCCATTTATCAATCTGTAGGAAATTTCTGCCTGAGCCAATCAGTTCAAGACTCCCAATTTCTCTTCTATTAGATTCAGTATATCTGGTTTTATGTTGAGGTCCTTGAACTACTTGTACTTGAGCACTGTGCATGGTGACTAATATGGTTCTATTTTCATTTTTCTACATACAGGCCTCCAGTTAGACCAGTACCATTTAATGAAGATGCTTCTTTTTTTCCATTGGATATTTTTGGTATCTTTGTTAAAGATCAAGTATGCATTAAGTGTGTAGTTTTATTTCTGGGTCTCCAGTTCTACTCCATTGATCAACCTGTCTGTCTCTGTACCAATACCATGCAGTTTTTAACACTATTGCTCTGTAGTAGAGCTTGAGTTCAGGGATGGTGATTCTCTCAGCTGTTCTTTCATTGTTAAGAAATGCTTTCACTATTCTGGGTTTTTTGTCTTTCCAGATGAATTTGAGAATTGCTCTTTCCATGTCTTTGAAGAATTGTGTTGGGATTTTGATGGGGATAGTATTGAATCTGTAGACTGTCTTTGGTAGAATGGCCATTTTTACTATGCTATTTCTGCCAATCCATGGACATGGGAGATCTCTCCATTTTCGGAGATATTCTTTGATTTCTTTCTTGAGAGACTTGAAGTTTTTATCATAAAGATCTTTCACTTGTTTGGTGAGAGTTTCCCCAAGATATTTTATATTATCTGTGGTTATTGTGAAGGGAATTGTTTCCCTAATTTCTTTCTCAGCCTGTTTATTATTGGTATAAAGGAAGCGTACTGATTTATATCTGGCCACCTTTTTCAAGTTGTCTATCAGTTGTTACCATTCTCTGGTAGAATTTTTAGGGTAACTTAGGTATACTATTATATCATCTGCAAAGAGTGATACCTTTAATTCTTCTTTGCCAATTTGTATCCCCTTGATCTCTTTTGTTGTTATTCTAGCTAGCAATTTGAGTACTACATTGAGTAGAAATGGGGAGAGTGGGCATCCTTGTCATGTCCCAGAATTTAGTGGTATCGCTTCAAGTATCTCTCTATTTAATTTGATATTGGCTGTTTGTTTGCAGTAAATTACTTTTATTATGCTTAAGAATGGGCCTTGAATTCCTGATCTCTCCAATACTTTTAACATAAAAGGGTGCTATATTTTGTCAAGTGCATTTTCTTCATCTAAAGAGATGGTCATGTGATTGTTTTTCCTTTGAATTTGTTTATATGGTGGATTCTGTTAGTAGATATTTGCATATTGAACCAACCTTGCATCCCTGGTTTGAAGTCTACTTGATCATGTTAAATGATGGTTTTGATATGTTCTTGAATTCAGTTTGCAAGAATTGTATTAGTTTTTGCATCAATATTCCTAAGTGAGATTGGTCTGAAGTTTTCTTTTTAGTTGGATCCTTCTGTGGTTTAAGTATCACAGTAATTGTGGCTTCATAGGATGAATTAGGCAGTGTTCCTTCTTTTTCTTTTATTGAACAGTTTGAGGAATATTGATATCTGGTCTTCTTTGAAGGTCTGTTAGAACTCTAAACTAAATCCATCTGGCCCTATGCTTTTTTTGGTTGGGAGGTTTTTAATGACGTCTTCTATTTCCTTATGAGACATGGGCCTGTTTAGAAAGTGTACCTGCGCTTGCTACTTTGGTATGTGGTATCTGTCTGGAAAACCATCCATTTCATCTAGATTTTAGAGTTTTGTTGGGTATAGACTTTTGTAGTAGGATATGATGATTTTTTTTAATTTCTTCCATTTCTGTTGTTAATGTCTAAATTATATAAAGAACTCAAGCAGCTTACTACAAGAAAACCAAACAACCCAATCCAAAAATGCGGTATAGAACTAAACCAAGAATTGAAAATAGAGGAATCTTAGATGGTTAAGAAGCACCTAAAGAAATGTTGAAAGTCCTAAGTGATCAGAGAAATGCAAATCAAAACGACCCTGAGATTCTGCCTTGCACCAGTCAGAATGGTTAAGATCAAAATCTCACATGACAACACATGTTGGCGAGAATGTGGAGAAAGAGGAACACTCCTCCATTGCTGGTAGGATTGCAAACTGATACAACCTCTCTGGAAAACAATTTGCATGTTCCTCAGAAAATTGAAAATCAAACTACATAAAGTCCCAGAAATACCACTCTTGGTAATATACTCCAACATGCCTCACCATATAACAAGGACACATGATGCTCCACTATGTACATAGCAACCTTATTATTAATAGCCAGAAGCTGGAAACAACCCAGATATCCCTCATCAGAGGAATACAGAAAATTGGTACATTTACACAATTGAGTACTACTCAGATATTAAAAATAATGAGATTCACAGGCAAATGGATAGAACTAGAAATATCAACCTGAGTGAGTTAACTAAGTCACAAAAGAACATACATGATATGTACTCACTGATAAGTGGATATTAGGCAAAAAGCTTGGAATGCGGACATTACAATTTACAGACCATATGAAGCTCAAGAAGAAGAAAGACCAAAGTGTAGAAGCTTCAGTTCTATTTAGAAGTGGGAATAAAATAATCACAGGAAGTAGAGGGTAGGAAGGATTTGGGAAGAAGTGAGCATAGGGAAGGGAATGGGAGAGCAGGATCAGATATGGGAGGAGAAACGGCAGATGTATAGAGGGTCAGAAAATGGAACAGAATTGTGTAGGAATGGGGGATGGAGAACTGGAGGTAGCCACGAGCAAGTCCCAGATGACAGAAAAGCAAGAGTCTCCCAGGACCCAACAGAGATGATATTAACTTAAATACAAGGGTGGGGGGAGAACCTACAAAACTATATCCAGAGCTTAGGCATGACCCCCACTTGAGAGATGGGGCCACCCACTCACCTCATAAATTTTACCCCAGAATTACTCTGTCTAAAGGAAGTATAGGGACAATGAATAGAGCAGAGACTGAAGGAAAGTCCATCCAGAGACTACCCTACCTGGGGGTCCCTCCCATATTCAGATCTCAAACTGTAATACTATTGCAGAATACAAGAACTGCTTGTTAACCAGAGCCTGATTTAGGTGTTTCCTGAGAGGCTCTGTAAGAGCCTGTCAAATACAGAGGCGGATGCTCACAGCAAACCATTGGACTGAAAAGGGGACCCCAGTGGAGGAGTTGAGAGAAGGGTTGAAAGAGCTAAAAGGGTTTTCAACTCCATAGGAAGAACAACAATATCAACCAACCAGAACCCCCACCCTCACGAGCTTCCAGGTTCTAAACAAACAACCAAAGAGTACACATGGAGGGACCCATGCCTCTAGTTGCATATGTAGCAAAGGATGGCCTTATCTGGCATCAATGTGAGGTGGCACCCTTGGTCTTGTGAAGGCTTGGTTAGATGCCCCGGTGTAGGGGAATGCTTGGGTGGTAAGGCATGAGTGGGTGGGTGAGTGGGGGAGCACCCTCATAGTATGAGTAAGGGGATGGGATAAGGGGGCTTTCAGAGGATAAACCAGTAAAGGATATAACTTGTGAAATGTAAATAAATAAAATGTTCAATAAAAAATGAAATATAATAAAATAAAGAACTTTAGGGCTGGGGATTTAGCTCAGTGGTAGAGCGCTTACCTAGGAAGCGCAAGGCCCTGGGTTCGGTCCCCAGCTCCGAAAAAAAGAACCAAAAAAAAAAAAAAAAAAGAACTTTAACACAAGGTCCTGTCTGACTCTAGAACTAAAGTACTATTGGCAATATGAAGGAAGCAGAAATCTCAGAATGAAAGGAAAGCAAGAAGGCATGGCATACTCAACAGCAGACCATGGCCTCTAATCATTAGCTTATGAAATTCCAAAGTGCCTTCATAAAACTCCTTTTGTTTAATCCTACTAGATTTTACGACCTTGAGTTTAGAGGTTGTGTTCTTTATCTCTGATCGGCCCAAGGATCTAACAATATTTTCAACCCCTCTGCTGCATCTTGTGGAATGAAGGATGAGTTAATTTAGAAGCTAAAAATTTGTGCAGCTAAAGCCTCACAGGGTCGTATTCGGTGCTGATTTTCATTTGCTCCTCTCTGCAGCTCTCCCTAGATGCCTTTTCACATGGGATCGTTATGTTGAGGAAGAAGTGGGCACTTTTGCTTCTATGAATAATAAAACTAGCTTGGGAGGGCTTCTGAGAATACCTAACCTAATTAAATGAAGTGTTATTAAATTTTAATTAATGTGTGCTATTCAGAATTAGTCAGATCCATAGCGGTACTCATGCTTTGCAATGGTGACAAAAGCTGCTGGCACTCTCCAGGGACGCCAGCTACATTTTATTTTTAAAGGCTCAGTATATTATTTTTTCTACTAAAATAAGAATATGCTTCCTTGTTCCTCCTCAGACCAGGAACTAATAATGTTTTACATGTGAAGACATTCAGTCTTCTAAATTACAGTTCTTGAAAGCTGCTTTTTCCAAACATTGACTCCAAAGATCTGAACGTGCCACCAAACAGTTGTACATTCCGTGATAACAATAAACAGACCCACCTGGAAACAACCAACAGTCATGCTGTTAGGCTGTATAAAATATGAAAAAGAAAACAATAAATCACCAAGGTTAAATCAAGTCTTAAAAATATTTGTGTAATAGGAGAATAGCCTCTTTGTGTATTTTGATAATGTGTGTATCAACTAACATTTTAATACAATTACAGTTATAAATATTAACTTCCCTTAGCTTATGAAAGTGTAATTTACCTTTCTCGTTTTCAAGAATAGTATTGTACAATACTTTTTTTGAAGGAATCCTAGTAAATGAGTCATTAGATTAAAAAAAAAAACCCAGGTAACTTTCCATTTTTTTCATAGGCAGTATATCTAAAATGAATGTATCCTGCAAAGAGTTAGGAAGTTTTCAGATAAAGATACTAAAGAATAAATGAATCAGCAAAGAAGTCACAGATGCTGTTTCCAATGTGACTTGGCAAAAACATAACAGGAGCATGAACTTAAAGGTCGTCTCAACTGTGTGATTTATTTATACATATTTATACCAACTTCTATTTAAAAGAAACAACTTATATGAGTTTTGCACATATCATTAGTCACAAATATGTTGAAATCTCCAGAGCAAAGATAATAATTTTAAACTTTAGACAGTATTAGATTATATTTCACTCAAGTATGAGACAGTGTTATCAGATTTTTCTTAAACCTAAATGTGATTTAACCTTTTTTCTGTACTGAAAATTTAGCCTGAGGTCCTGTGTGTGCAGGGTTACTGCTGTACCCCTGAGCTATGCTGATGGGCCATTAAATGGTAAATCTGACCCTGACTTCTAGTTAAGCATCATTATGAAGGCAGTGTATAATTGTCATTAAAATGAGATATTCAGTACAATTTCAGTTCTGTGCCTTTGAGTTAAGGAGGGACAAGGGAGAGTGACAGTTTTTCCTCTTCAATCAAATATTCAACCTTGAGTGTATGTAGTGCATCTAGAATAGGTCTTCTTGTGCTTTGTGTTTCTGTAGAATATAAGTTCTGTCTGCACTTAAATGTAAAATAATTAGCTGGGCTAAGGTTAAAAGTCAATTCAACAAATTATTCATTTATTTAATCACTGGATATATTCCTTTGGAAATAATAATCCTCATGTGGTTAAAATATTAGGAAATAGGAGGAGAAAAAGCCTTTAGTAGTCAATTCTTAGACCTAAAATTTCGCTACCCACAGATTGTAAATTTTCAGGTTTTACACTCAAATTTTTATATGCAATGAATACTGCAAATATCATTTTATACAAATTAATTTTGTAAAGATCATGCAAAATTTTACAAACTCTTAGCATGTACATTGGAGTAACTGGAGGATTACGTCACATCAGACTATTGAAGGTCCGTAGTCCTTTTAAAGCTACCTATAATTGCCTAGGGTATAGGTTTTACATGTCCAAGTATGCATATAAGAAAATGCATAGGTGTGAATTAAAAATAACTCTCCCCTTTTCTAGAATATTGAAGAACATAACATTTGTTTCTAAAATGTTATTGTACACATATAAGAAACATATTATGTATATGAAAATTTCAATAATTGTTGATGAACTTGCCACACACCTTTGTTGGGAATACATAGAGTTAATATCAAACTTGTCCATAAGAGAGTGACTGTAAGTCCATTTCATATGATTAAAAGCCATTGATTTTGTGACCTGCTTACCTTTAGTCTACTTTTTCAATTGATTTTTCAGAATCTTATTTTTATTTTCAACTTACATAGAAAGAATTCTTCTCATAAGTCTTGAGAAAATTTTAAAGTGAGGCAGAGTCTCCCACTTGAAAGCAGACATTGCTGAAGCAAATCATCTAAGTAACCATCATTCTGCCGGGTATCCTCTATGTTTGTCTCTTTTGTTCTTGGCTGTCATACACCCTGAGCAGTAACGAGGGAGTTAGGAATCAGAACTCCAGTGTTCATGCTTACACAGAAAGTACTTGAGGCATGTTCTGCATCTTCTATGTCTTCTGTTTTCATCCTGAACAGACAGTAGCTTGCCTTCTTTCACCTTTTATTAATATTCCATGCTATCTTCCTTGTCTCAATCCAAACACACAGTTTATGTTAAATGATTGCAGTAAATGGAATTACATGATGCTATGAAGATCACAATAGCATTCTAACACCCTGACGTTCTTCCCACTTCTTGGATTATGCAAGGCCAGGGGTCAAAACTTTACATGTGGTTTTGATTGGATTTATTTCCCCAATTTATCTACACTGGAAAATAAACTCACACAACTCAAAATAGTTTGAAAATTTGTATATTTTAAAGAGTTATTTTTATGTGCAGTTACTATTCTTTTGTTCATAATCTAACAGTAAAATCTATGTTGTTTCCATGAATCCTTCTATATATTCCTTTCATTAAATTGAGATCAGTCACATTTCCTAAATAACTTTGACACCCCCATTTCCTGACCATATAGTTTTTATTTTATGTAAATGAGTATCAGCTAGTCAACAAATGTCAGCTAAATAATTAGATAAATATTTAAAAAGAGGAATCAGTGGATGATGAATTTACACATAAGACTTTTATTATTCTGTGTTTAAAAAATTTATGAAAACCATTTGCCCTGAAACTAAAACAGCTTTGATTCAATGAATGAAAAAATGAATAAATAAGTAGCTAAGTTTTTAAATAACCTAGAAACTCATGCATTGCCAATATTTTGAGCTTAAAGCCAAAGAATTACAGCCAACTTCTAGCTCATCATTTCAACTTTCTTTCTCTGTTAGATGCAAGTACTTTTGACAACCCAGCTTTGTAACTTTGTTTCCCAAAAGATATATGAAAAGATACTTTTAATAAAAGAGATGAAAAGAGAGCATGAGTTTGAGATAGAAGTAAGGGAATGGGTATCATCAGAGATTCTGGATGGGGAAAGAAAAGGGGAAATAATGTCCTTAAAGTTTAATTTTAAAAAATAAAAACTAGTAATTTTTAAAAAGGATTGAACCTGACAATAAAATTCTTCTGTGTTCTGATATTTAAAAAATTAGAGTTTAAAACCTACCTAGAAAAGCTTTCATCTGTCCTCATAAAGATCAGAGCTTGGTTACTCAGATGGCATCAGTATTCAGATATTATTACTTCACAGCCTCCTCCCTTTTACTTTGATGTGACCAATTTTAGCATTAGAAAAATATGACATCATATAAAAATAAAGATATATAGAAGTAAAGAAACTTGAGACTTATATAAAGTTGATACACTATTGAGAAATCTTGGAATAGGTAATCTTCTTAAAATACAGTGCATGGTCTAGGTGCATCAACGTGGCAGACCTTCCTGAGGGCTCTCAGCCCATGGTTTTACCTCTTTCATTCAAAGCAAGAAAAACAGTGTGTGCTACTGACCAGAATACTTGTGACAGGATAAAGAAGCTGCAGACACCCTGGAGTTTTCAGATTCACTTTTTAAAAAGTGTTAAAGACCTCAATTTGAAAGTTACTGAACTATGTGATACTGTATGAATTTTATATCACAAAGTAGTACATAACTGTAAATAAATGTACAAGATTAAGGTGTATTAACTTTGCACTTTAAAAGATAAAAAATGTATTAAAAGATTTCTATGAAAAGTGAAAATGTGACTTTAATTCTGTTAAGTTATATTCAAAACCAAATAGTCATTTGTGTATGTGTGGCACCTTTCTGTAACCAATGGAACAAAGCAATTACAACTATTGATAAGAAAATAGAACTTTATTTTATTTAGAAGTTTTAGCTGTGTTTAGAGTATGACATTATATCGTCAGGAGCTCTGCCTTTACTGTGCTTTGATTTCAGGTCACACATTTCTCTTTTAAATGTCTTAGCATGGTTTAATGAAAGACTCCTAAATACCTACATCTCTCTCTGATTAGCTATCTTAGAAAACTAATTAAGTAATCAATAAACAGAACAGGTATAAGTCAATAGAACTGCTGATAAGAATGCATGATCTTCAACCTACAACAACACAGTCGTTAGCAATTACAGAGGAAGCTATATCTTAAAGTTCATTAAAGACACACTTGTAAAGCTATTAAATGTTATCTGGGAATGTTTCCATATTATTTATAACAGCTTTTTATTACTAAGTTTTAACTCACAGTTTATTTTCAAGCAAAAAAATAAACAACATTGGAACGTGAATCTCATTACAGATGGCTGTGTCTGTCACTAATTTATTCATCAATTAGCATATATTTACATTATTTATACTATGTTGCAGATGTTGTTTTACTCACATGTACAAACATAACAATGCCAATAACTCAGCCCTCAGTCAGGCCATTGTTGAGTGAGACAGACTCATAGAAAATCTTCATTTATACAGTTCATAGATTCCTCACTGTATAAAAATGAGAATTAAGATTTTTCATCAGGAGTGGAAAGATGGTGTCAATTGCCCTTAATTCCAGCACTTTAGGCAGAGCCAGTCAGTTGATTCAAGGACAGTTTGGTCTACTGAGTAAATTCTAGGGCAGTCTAGGGAATATCTCTCTCTCTCTCTCTCTCTCTCTCTCTCTCTCTCTCTCTCACACACACACACACACACACACACACACACACACACACACACACACACACACACCCGAGAGAGAGAGAGAGAGAGAGAGAGAGAGAGATTACCATGGTATGTTTTGAGGCAAGCCAGGGAAGTTTCACAGAAGAAAGAAAGAAAGAAAGAAAGGAAGAAAGAAAGAAAGAAAGAAAGAAAGAAAGAAAGAAAGAAAGAAGGAAAGAAAGGAGGAAAGAAGGAAAGAAGGAGAGAAACAAAGAAAGAAAGAGACAGAGAGCTTTTAGCTGCACAGTGGTGGTGTTTGCCTTTAATCTCAGCACTTAGGCAGCAAAGTTTGGAAATCTATGAGTTCAAGTCCATTCTGGTTTACAGAAAGATTTACAGTACTACAGAATGGCCAGTGCCACACAGAGAAACACTGTCTAGGGAGAATAAAAAACACTTCTCATGTTATTTCTGGGATAACTTCAAGGGTCTAATATTTGATTTTGGCGAACCATGCATCACTCTGCTACAGATCTTTATAAATGGCCACTGATACAAGAACACTGAAGAATGTTCCTTCTCAATTCACAATCAACCACCCTCAAAAGTTAACTGTCCTTTCTGAACTGCTACAAACATGTCTTCTCTCCAAGTGTAAAACTATTGATCTCATTCCTATATTGACAAGGCGTGTAAATGACCCTCCATTGACTGTGAAACGAAACTCATTTCCATTTCTCAAGATGTGCTCATTGAACTTGAGTAGGGAATTTTCTAGGGTCACCAAGTTATCAAGAATCACCATCCCTGACTTCAAGCAGTATTACAGAGCAATAGTCATAAAAACTGTATGGTATTGGTACAGAGACAGGCAGGTAGACCAGTGGAAAAGAATTGAAGACCCAGAAATGAACCCACACACCTATAGCCACTTGATCTTTGACCAAGGAGCTAAAACCATCCAGTGGTAGAAAGATAGCATTTTCAGCAAATTTTTCTGGTTCAACTGGAGGTCAGCATGTAGAAAAATGCAGATTGATCCATTCTTATCACTCTGTACAAAGCTTAAGTTCAAGTGGATAAAGGACTTCCACATCAAACCAGATACACTCAAATTATAGAAGAAAAAGTAGGGAAGAGTCTCAAACACATGGGCAATGGGGCAAATTTTCTGAAAAAAAAAAACAAAAAACACCAATGGCTTATGCTCTAAGATCAAGAATTGACAAATGGGACCTCATAAAACTGCAAAGCTTTTGTAAAGCAAAAGACACTGTCATTGGGACAAAACAGCAACCAACGAATTGGGAAAAGATCTTTACTAATCCTACATCTGATAGAGGGCTAATATATAAAATATACAAAGAACTCAAGAAGTTAGATTCCAGAGAGCCAAATCACCCTATTAAAAATGGGGTACAGAGCTAAATAAAACATGCTCAGCTGAGGATTATCGAATGGCCAAAAAGCACCTAAAGAAATGTTCAACATCCATAGTCATCAGGGAAATGCAAATCAAAACAACCCTGAGATTCCACCTCATACCAGTCAGAATGGCTAAGATAAAAAACTCAGGTGATAGCAGATGCTGGCAAGGATGTGGAAAATGAGGAACACTCCTCCATTGTTGGTGGGATTGCAAACTGGTACAACCACTCTGGAAAGCAGTCTGGAGGTTCCTCAGAAAATTGGACACTACACTACCCGAGGACCCAGCTATACTTCTCTTGGGCATATACCCACAAGATGCTCCAACATATAACAAAGACACATGCTCCAGTATATTCATAGCAGCTTTATTTACAATAGCCAGAAGCTGGAAAGAACCCAGATGCCCTTCAACAGAGGAATGGATCCAAAAAATATGGTACATCTATACAATGGAACTATCAAAAACAATGACTTCATGAAATTCACAGGCAAATGGAATGAACTAGAAAATATTATCTTGAGTGATGTTACTCAATCACAGAAAAACACACTTGGTATGTACTCACTGATAAGTGGATATTAGCCAAAAAGCTCAAATTACCCAAGATGCAATCCACAGACCACAGGAAGCTCAAGAAGGATGACCAAAATGCAGATATTCCCACTCCTTCTTAAAAGGGGGGAAATATTCATAGGAGGTGATATGGAAGCAAAGTTTAGAGCAGCCACTCAAGGAATGGCCATTCTGAGCCTGACACATATGTGGCCCATATATATACAGCCACCAAAACTAGATAAGATTGATGAAGCTAAAAAATGTATGCAGAAAGGGACTGAGTATAGATCTCTCCTGAGAGACACATCCAGAGCATGTCCAATACAGAGGTCAATGCTAGCAGCAAACCACCGAACTGAGAATAGGACTCCCTTGGGAGGAATTAGAGGAAGGATTGAAAGAGTTGAAGGAGCTTGTAACCCCATAAAAACAACAATGCCCACCAACCAGAGCTTCCAGGAATTAAACCACTACCGAGAGACTATACATGGACTGACCCAAGGCTCCAACTGCAAATGTAGCAGAGAATAGCCTTGTTGGGGCACTCGTGGAAGGGAAAGTCTAAGTATTGCCAAGGTTGGACCCCGATTGCAGTGGAATATGGGGGAGAGCAATAAGAGGGATGTATAGGGGGAATATCTGTATGGGGGAGGGGGAGGGGAGGAAATGGGGGCTTATGGACAGGAAACTGGGAAGGGGAATAACCTTTGAAACATAAGTAAAGAAATATATAGTAAAAAATTAAAAAAAACCTACCCAACAGAAAGAGTAAAGGTAGATTCAGGAACCCAGAGAAGTCTGCAGAAGTCAGAAGGGAGAGGTACACAGTCTCACAGAAGAATAAACGTGGGAGGGCAGCCCTGTGTGAAGTGTGTCCTCAAGAAAAGAACAAGCAAGTGTAGTGGGAAGTCACTGGCTCAATAGGAAAAACAACTTCCAATAGTCACTGCTTTGGGTACAATTCCCTTAAGGAAAATGGCATCACATCTTCCATGTAATGAGACCTTAAACACAAGAAGTCTTAAACACAAGAACGAGTCTTCCAAGTAAATTCTATCTTAAATTATCTAAATATCTTGTCTGAAGTGTGTTGTCTCTTCAGCCATACGGTCATGCCTCCCTGTTCTGGGAGGTATCTAGGGGTAATAGTAACAACCTATATTATTTTAGAGTCTCTTGAACTCCTCTGACACACAATGAAAAGGGAAGTTTTCCTACCCTGGTACCCAGGCTTTTGCAAATAGCCTATGCCTCTTGGGGAAAGTGTCCTTCTATTGTGTAGCAAACTCAATTTCACACACACACACACACACACACACTCCATATAAATATCTTTAAGTAAGCTTGCAAAATAATGTTTCTTTATAGCTGTTCGAACATCTTTAGGGTTAATTATCTGTTCTACCCTCTGCCTCTCTATTACCCTTCATCTGCCACTTCCACTTGAAATCCCCTCCCCCTCCATTTTTCTCCATTTCCTTCTTCATGCCACCTGTAAATAGTAACCATTAAATTCTATCAATTTATTTCATGATCAATCCAAGCTGGCATTTGAAAATTTAAAGTTCATAATTAGCCTTTTCTGGTATACGTGTAAAAAGAATAATGCCAATATTTCTATTATTCTGTAGTCAACAAGTCATATTAAAATATTTTGTTGACTCATTTACTGAGGAAGTAAAGTAGATGTGTGTCTTGCAGATCTTTATACCCAAATTGATCATTTGAATGGTTTGAGCTAAGAGAAACATATATTCTTTCCAGAATTGTGTAAGACCACATGTAATACAGGAGCTTTAAATTTCTAGTATGTCTAGAGATATACCTCTCAGACAAATTAATGTTAGGAAAAATTGTCTTCTGCCCTTGGGATTGGGTGACAGAGGTCTTTTTATGACTCATAATATCACATCTTAGCATGCAGCACTCTGAAAATGGAATAGAATAATTAACATATAGAACTTCAGGCATTTTCTAGCAAAGGAGAGAGGAACTGGTGAACAGGGTGAGATGTCACAGCCTTGGGGTATATGTGCCCTGCAATTTAAGTGTGTGATCTAAAACATTGTTCACTGAGATAATTCTGTTGGCCTGAAAATCTTTCAGCTTTGAATTCTCTCATCTCAGTTCTTTCATTTAAATTTATTTTTAGGGGAATTTCCATGGATTGAATAATGATAACCTCTTCAGGGAACCTCCATTCAGCCAATAGCACATGCAGGCTATTACTTCATATGATACACACTACTGACTTCCTTTAACAGTGTAAATGGACATATATGTGTTTGCTAACAATTTATAAAAACACTCTTGATTTATAGACTCTTTGATGCCAACTATTCTTTGTCCTCCCCAAGAAGGACTCTCCACTATTATCAGGACATTTAAGTGACTCATTTAAGTGACTTGTCCTGATGAGCTTCAGCTCTCCAGCTGGAAGAAAGAAGCATAATTCATGTCACTACGTTTCAGATACAAATTTTGTAGTTCCCATTCCAATGAACTTGCTCCTGCCTATATTCCTCATGTCCATACAAGATCAAGATAAACAATGAGGATGCAAATATTGTAGCCATAGAGGAGAGCACTGGGTGGAGCAGATAGAATTTGCAGATAACACTATTAGGAAATAAAAAAAATATACACAATTGTGATAGATTTATTTCTGTAAATGTATGGATTTGTTCTTACTATGACATATAATTTGCAGGCTTGAGAATAGAAAAATGACATCTAAACACAACAAAAGGCCCACGTAGAAAGGGCATAGAAGCTCTCTATGATGGCACTCAGCTTGTCCATGGATAACCAACCACCCATGACTTTCTGCAGTAATGTGCCATTGATCCCTCAGATGATAATAAGATAGCTCTTATTCTCAGAAGCCCCTTACTCTAAGCACTTTAATTGTTTTTTGTGGTAACAATTTGTAATGAGTGATGTCTTCAATGGGAAGAATCATGAAACAGTTGAATCACCTCCATATCCTTGACTTGTTATTTCAGCAAATATCTGGAATATTGTAGCACATCCTACCCAATTCTAGTGAAACTTTTATACTCTGACATACTTACCATAAGTCAAATTTTTAGTCCTTGACAAACTATGACCTTAAGTTCCCTAGCCTGAAGATATAGTCAAGTATTCACAAGAAAGGAATCTCTGTTGCTCAGATAGGGAATATATTCAACTTTCTCAGATTAAACGATTGGTACTGTTTAGATAGGAGAATGTGAGCATATAATCCTACCACACAACCTCTTCAGGCATCTGTCCACCAACATAGGACTTGGTCATGCATGTCTAGCTCTCTTGGATTTCTGATATAGAACATTCTAATATTCCTATAACAGACAGTTGCCATAGAGTTTCTGTTTGAAAAAAATTGCAATGGCAAAAAACCTGAAACCTTGCCAGATTTCTTTTCTTTAATCTGTTCCTTCTTCTCTTTCTTATTTTACTATATTCTCTTCTGTCTTAGGAATGAGTTGGCAGCATGCTTTCATAACTAGTTTTCCAGTCACCAATTCCAGTCAATAAGAATTGGTAAACACCTTTCCCACCCGTTTCAATGACAGTAGAATTCTGATAATGTTGGATCTTTTCTAATACTAAATTTACCTAGAGTTAAACACCATTGACTACAATATCATTTACCTTCAAAATGAAGCCTCAATTTCCGTAAATATAACATATATATTTAACATAAATATATACACATATATATTTCTACATGCATGTCATTATTTCTATATCTAGCCATCATGTATTTACATCATCACAATTTATTCTTTTCTACTTGAACTTCATTTACAATACAAAATTGTCAGTTTCATTACCTTTTTTTCTCTGTATTACATGCCAGTGACATTTTCTAAGTACTGACTTTTGAACAAAGCAACAAAATAAATAAAAAGGAGAAATATGAGTATAAACATTCTCATTATTCTTATAGAGACATGTAAGGGAGGAAATTCTTGCTATTTTTATGCACTGTGCAAAGGAAATAAACAACATACTTCCAAGAGAAGTACATAATTTTTCCTCAGGGTGAATGACTACTCAAAGTAGGTTGCTTTTGTATAAAAAGCAAGGGCTTGTTTTAAGAGAAAGAAATTGAAAATGGGATTTCATGTGTCATAAAATCTGAAGAGACAGTGAGAGTGTGACGGGGGAAGCAGTGAGGGAGGGCTGTGCTTCCAGGGCAGATAATGAGTCTCAGCACTTGCCCTGCAATTTCAGGAAAGGAAGAAATCAATGTCTGTTACAAAAGTGCAACCTGTGAGAACACCACAGAGAATAGGACAGAAGGTGAACACCAACACTCTAATAATCACACACATTCCTCTGCTCAACGTGTTCTCATTTTTGTGCAAGTTCACCCAAATGTTTAAACGGATTACTGCATTCAATAGCTTTGCAATAGTAAATAATTTGGTGACTCAAAGAAAATTATGTAGGTGTTTGAATCACGACAAAGTATAGAAAAGAATCAAAATACTGAGAGTTCAGTTGAAGTGTTAAATCAGGCCATGAGAACATTAGGGAGATGCAGATCTTATATATTACTGCAGAGAGAGAGAGAGAGAGCAGAAAGGATATCATCCTTTAACACTGGTGTGAAAACAAGCATAAGCCTCATGTGCATAATAAAACAGGACCACACTGGGAAAGCAGATTCCTGGGAACCTTGCAGATGTCTAGTTGATTATATAATTCTGATTAATAATGATTAATAGATACTAGCATCAGGAATAATAATTTCTCTCCTTCACTCATTTTCTCTCTTTCCAGCCAACCAATCTTGGTCCTATCCTCCCTCCTTCCCCCCTCACTCTCTTCCTGCCTCCCTCTTTCCTTCTCTTTCATCTTCCATTCTTTCTTCTTACCATTTTACCCAATTTGTTTCCCCGCTTTAAAAACTTCAAAGAAGAAAGAATTATGTGTAGACTAAAAAATACATGGAAAGCTATTTTTCTGGAATCTGCTGTCAGCTGTTTTATCTGTATGTCCCCCAATAATTCTATTTTGGTAGTAAAAAAAGAAATCTATGCAACACAAATACCAATGCAGAGAATAAAAAAAAAACAGGATAATATTGTCTTAGATTGTTTTATGCCAAAACTTCTGACATATCAAATTATAAACTGCAAACAACATAAGTTTAGATATATTTTACATATACTTGTATCTCATATACACAATTGTAGAATGTTGTTCTAACCTGAATATTATACACAATCTTCATAGATTACATATAAAACATCATAATATCATGTACTTTCTGGATTTGAGCCATTATAAAAATGAGATATGATTGCAAAGAAACAACATCTCACCATAGAAAGCAAAATCATTTTCTCACCCAAGGCCTTACAAAGATACAGACATTCTATTGATTATAAATGAAGTTCAAAATTACAGTTAAAAAACATGCCAGTGATGTGAACCCTCTTAGTCTTTTTCATTTCACATTATTTAAACATTTGTTGATACTTTTTTCTGAAACATTATATGGAAATAATTTGCTTACAGAACTGACTCATTTATAAAAGTTTTAGGTCAAAATTTTAATCTGTTAACCAAACACAATAGCATCTATTTAGAAATAATTATTTATTTGTAAAGAAATGGGAATACAGAAAAGATGTAGAGAAGAAATTTATCTAGATAGTATAGAAACCAAAAATAATACTATGATAAAATAGTAATGTAATACTTATCGGATAAGAACATTCACTTTATTAAAGATAGAGATGTAATTCTAGATCTATATAATGATTGACATACTTTTTTCTTGGTGAAACTACCACTACCAATAAGCTTCATATATTTACTTTCTCTTCTGATATATGTTTTTTTCTGAAAAATATTGAAGCTTTTATTACTTAATAAATATACAAAGACAGAGGCTTTAAAATATACAATGGATATAGAAGTATTAATTCCTGATAATCTTAGCAGAGAAGGTTAGATCATACAATATTTCATACTCTGGTATGCTGTGGGCAAGTAGTGTGCTAGAAAGAGGTAGGCTTCATGGGTTCATAGCTTCTCTTAGCTTCTTGTGTATAGAAATTTTAGTCCAGCAAAATATGGCTGCTCTGGCAAAGGATGACATCCAAAGATCTAGATCTGTGTGACCTAACTGGAATGCAGACACACCACATACCTTTAATCCCTTTAGAAGGAATAGAGACATGCTGTTAGTACACATCTTAAAGGTAAAATTAATTTGTAGAAGGAAGCAGCTATGTTTGAAAGTGAATTCTAATTTGAGGGACAGATAAAATGATGAGTCAGAGAAAGACTTGACAGAATGAGTAAGAGGATAGGGCAGTCTCTAACAAGAATGGGCACGAATGAGAGGAGATAATAGACAGAACAGTGCTGTGTCTGGAAGTTTTAGAGGGAGAGTTTTTTACAGAAACAGGCAGCAATGAGAACAAGGTGAAGGCAGATGTGCCAGGGAAGGAGCCAGAAGATTAGAGAGATTAGCAGAGTTAGCTTTAGACCAAGAAGAGCAATTTAGTGAGAAGATGAGAGGAGCCAGTTTGAATCAATTGGCTTAGAGAGAAGTTTGAGCCGGAACAGCTGAGTTAAATCAGCCAGCGAAGAAGACAGTGACATCTGGTGAATAACAGTTATTTTTACATTCCTGTAGTCTATCACATCCTTATCCAATACGGAAGGATTCACAGGAAGGATTGTCCCTGTACAAGAGAATAGCACCGTTCAATATTTTACCAAAACAATAGCTATGCCATTTGTCTGAAGCCAAAAAGAAAAAAGCCACCTCATGCAGGAGAATATTTTCCTACCTCAGTTGTTCCTAACCAAAATAAAGAGCATTAATGGTAAATATACAAAATATTTCTGTGGACCAAATACTGCCTTCTTTTTAATAGTTGTTTGTACATTGTGTGGAGTTTTCACCACTTCTAAACCATCAAATAGATACACATTTTCTTTCAAAACCCTATATGAAGAGAAAAAATAGATTTTTCTAAAATGGCAACTTACTACAGAATTACAAATGGTCAATGCATGTGTGAAAAGTTCAGTTCCACTGGCAACTGAAAGTGTGATACAGTATTCTTTACTTAATAATTGTCCACAAACTAAAGTCAGAGTTATTCTTTTCTTAAGCAATTGTACACTGGCACATAAACAAAAATAAAGAACTCTTGTAGGTTATTTACAGAGACATAAATTTTGAAACAGCACTTTAGAGAGCAGTTTTCCAAATGAATTGACTGCTTTTAAAACATAGCCCCCTGACATAGTAAGTCACAGGCATTCTTGAAGAATGAATAAAAATCCTGCATTAAGTAGGGCCTCCTATTTTTCCCTCAGCCTGAGAAAGCCAAAGGCCTGCATCTTCCTGAAGTAAAGCCTTATCTCACTTTCCTTAGAGTACTGGTTCTCAGTGTTCCTAGTGCTAGGCCCTTTAACACAACTCCAGTGAAGCCCAAATATAAAATTTTGTTGTTACTTCATAACTGTAAATTGCTAATGTTATAAATAGACATATAAATAAGAAAACAACAACAACAACAACATAACTAGTTAAGACCCACTCATTGGAGCATGTGATTTCGGACACTGGTGACAGTAACTTTTTTCTTCTCTCTTTTGAAATTTAAATTTTTAAAGTGTTTTTGCTTGTTTCACAACCTGATAAACTAAAGACCACTTTCTCAAGAATCTGGAAACATTTTTAAGCAATAAACAGAGAGGGTAGTTTCAGTTTTTGCCGAAGGGAACCAGCATAATATTTGCAAGAGTGAAGCCTGGTTCCAAATTATACGCTGACATTGTATCTCAAAGATGAAAGAATTTTATTTCCCTCTTAGGAAAGCCAGCCAGCTGACGCTTATGTCTTAGGGTTTTCATCTCACTTTATCACAAAACAAAACAACAACAACAAAACAAAACAAAACAAAAACCCATCCTACCAGGTCTTTTAGCAGAAGTTTTTGCACTAGCTTTAAATTAATGTTGTTGTTTATTTGTTTGTTTTGCTGTTCAAATATGTTCAAATATATTCATGCTCTGCCTTGACAGCACTAAAAAGCTTATGTTACTGCACTGATTATATTACCTGTAACAGTAAAAAGGAAAGGGTTTAATGGTCAAGACAATTAATTGCAAAAATTAGTTATGACTGTTGAAACACAAAATGTACCAGAGAAAAGTATTTCTATCATTTTATGAGTCTCTATACGAAGATTTCTGGGGTAAAGAAGTAAAGTATAAATGAAAATTTTTTGCATACTTTCAACTCTTCTGGTCAAATCTGTGTTAGCTACTTATCATTTAAAATGGGGCAAGGAAATACAATGCATGATATGCAAGGAAAAATGCAAAATAAATTAAAATAGCACATCATGACATCTCAAATCCACTGAGGCAGAGTTCCATGTAATTGATGGAGATGACATTCTGCAACTATTTATATAACAAGCTAAACCACTGAGACATGAGGCCTGGTCATGGTCTTAGCAGATATGAACTGAAGAGGGAAGAATAGGCAATGATAACCTGACAGATGCCTTTAGTGATCTGGAGAGCAGAGGCCCTTAGAGAGCTCAGAGCACAGTGGCCTGTCATCTTGGCTGCCATAGGATTCCGCACGAAGAAGAACTTCATAAAGTGGAGACAGTGCAGCCCAAAAGCCAACATTTTGGAGCTTTATATATGTAGAAAACTCGAAGAAGCTTTGCTGTAACCAACATGTTGTGTCACCTACATATGACTCACAATGTGTTATTAATCAGACTTGTACCGGAGGACAAGTCCACAAGAGCTGGGATAATTCCTTATTCTTTTCATTCCAGATGTCCCTTGTTTTGTACAATTATTTGATAACTGACATTTGATGGTGACAATATATTATGTCAGGAAATAACAGAACCAGGTGACATGGGATTCACCACGAGAAGCCCTGCATCCATGATTATCCTTCAACTCCAATAAAAAGTATATTCCATTTTTCTTGATCCCACTCAACTACCCCATATCCTAACTTTCTTCATTCCTCTATACATGAGATCATATAGAGTGAAACGTATGCTCAGTTATCAGGATTGTGTCTGCCCACACACCTCCTCTGAATTAATTCAACAATCTTTTTCACATTTATCTGTCCCTTGAGGATACTTTTATCAGCCAGGTCAGTTGATCACCATTCTTTCTGGCATCTTTTGAAATAATGGTTTGTTCCTCTTTTCACTTCCAGATTATTTCCCTCCATTCTTCCTCAAATCTCCTCTTCTGAATCCCATGTAATCATTTAGCACCAGAAACATAGAGCTCTCTGAAATCATATGCGTCTACTAGCTCTCGGTCTCTGGTATATTGTCATCCTCTTCATCGTTAGCATGCAAGCAAGCGTGATTTCAATAATAGTTGGCATAACTTAGCCCCACACTTTAAGCTATACTTAAAATGATATATTTTGATCATATTCTTTTCTTTCCCCCAATTCTTCTCTACTTCTTCCAACCTCCCTACTCACTCAACTTCATATTTTCCCCACCTCCTCAAAAACAAGTAAAAAACAAATAACAAACAAGAACCCCAGAAAGGTTAAACCAAAACATAATATTAGCACACTTATAGGAGATACCATGAGTTTTTTACTAGTTTTCAGGTTTACTCTATGACAGGAAAGCCATATTTGGCATTGCTAAAATGGCCAAGAACCTGAGACTAGATAGGGCATTGGTCTGCAAGGAAACCTACCACTAATATTCTGCTAAAGGATCACAGTGGTAAAATGAGTTGAACAGCATGTCTAGCTCCTTGCTTTCCTAACTTTCTCCCACTTTCTTGCATGTTTGCTTTTCATGATGCTGTGTCCATTTACTTTCCTGCTCCTATCCTCATCAGAGCATACTTACCCGATCAAGTTATCTAGTCGTCAATACAGATACATTTTATCATACACAGAGCTCCCCAATACACATCAGACCAGGTTGTACTGACTGCAAAGAGCCAGTCTTGACTATGTCTATGTGTTACCTCACTTTGTTTCTAATTGCAGCCAACTAAACATGGCCAGAAACAATTGATGTCACTTCTGATTCTTTCCATCATTTACTCTGTGAATTAATTGTACACAAAATTCTATTAGTAAAACTATGATTGTTTGGTAAAATAAGATCATTTTTTTTCTATCTACCCCTTTACTTAGGAGAGCCTTAAGTACATAGTAAACTTAAGCCTAGCCTGAGCTATCTGAGATAAATCAATAACCTTAGCCAACTCTAGGAAAAGCCATTCAGTGACTTTCACTCTCAGTAAAGATAAACTTTTTAGCAGGACTTCAGTGCCTCTGATTTATCTGACATCATTTCTTTTTTTATGCAAAGGTACAGAGTGTTTATTCAGCCGACTTTTTGCATGCAGGGGTCTCTTCATTCAGGAATGGAGACGTCTGGTAAACTTGTAGGCCTTGATTTTATTGTCAGTTAGGGAATTCCAGGGAGGTGTGTGCCCTTATACCTTGATTGATTAGCTCTATCTCTAGGGGGTCTGTATGATTCTACAGTTGGTTGGTGTCTGGAGACTTCCCAGGGGGTTGCTTACTCATTCTAGCTACCTATTCTCACTTCTGATCAGACGACAAGGTGTCCTCAGACTGGTTGCCCATGGCAGACCTGAATCTGGGTCCTCATTTCTGGGAAACAGAAAATTAGGCCTAGTCTCCCAAACCGCCAGTTTCAACCTCTGACCTCATTTCTTATAAGTGTTTTTTTAATGACACTCTCCTAGTTGGTCATTAGTGATTGCACCTCTTGCCCCTTTACCTAACACGTTCTGCAAACTTTCACTGGATATTTCACACTTGCCTTCACGTTAAAATCATTGTCTTAAAATACCCTATTGACACACTCTTTCACCTTTTTCAGCCTTTTATCAAATGTCCTCATTTCAATTACGTTTTATTCAGAACTGAAACCCCTACCTCAGTACACACTTCTTTTCTGGGCTTCACTGCGTATTTAGCTCCGTGTCTTCCTAACTTCCACCCACTAGTAAGTACATTTAAAATGTAGTGCCCCTTGGAAAGCACTATCATCTCCCAATTAGCCCTCCATAAAATATGACTTAATAACTCTAATCATAAATATGTTCTGCTCCTTGAATACATGCTTAGATGAGGTTTGAGTCTTTAAATACACGTAATTTCATATAGAGCTATATTTCCTTCCTCTCATTATTCCTTCTGTTATTTTTCCCCACAGAGAAATGGAATTAACTTGGATATTAGAGTTTGAAAACAGATATGCAAGCAGACCTTACATTGAATATTTTCCTCATTAGAAATGACACTAATTTCATGTTTCCAAATGATCATATCTCTCACAGCAATTAATGTAGTTCAAAATAGATATCTTAAGATAATGAAAAAAATACTAGTTTTAAAGTAGAATGCAGTCCTGTCTTTGCCTTTCTAGAGAATCTGTAGGCAATCTACCAAATAACTTTCAATCCCAACCACTTTGCATATGCTGATTTCATGAACTCCTTTAGTCCACATTTCTCCATGTGATATCCAGCCTAACTGTGATAGGTCAAAGTGCTACCAATGGCATATGAATCCTCTCCACTGAAAACTGCTATGAATTCCCACACTGCTCTCACTGCAAACAACCCTATGTTATATTGATGAAATGCTTTCAAACGAAAATTACTGGAAGCTTCCTAAAAAATATATATTTCTAAGCGATTTATTGCAGAATCAAAAAATTTCAATATTTCGTTGAAAATGCACAGGTGTGTTTAACAAAAACATCCATGTCTCCCTTAGAATAGAAGAAAAGGGAATTGGATATATATATATAGCTTAAAAATCACAACTCCTCTCATGTTGAACAACAAATGACTTTGGAAGCTAAAAAAACAATCATTCAAACATAGCAATTTTCTGCATTACTGCTTGACTTTCTCCAAATAACTAACCTTTTACATAATATAAAATTGAAAGAAAATGGCACTACTAAATAAGATATTTTCACACCTGGCCACCAGGATGAGGAAAGGGAGTTTATTATCTATTATTTTCTTTGTATTTCTTTATCAGCAATTTATTATTAGAGAAGGACAATACTTTAAGTTTGACCTCGTCCACCACCACCACTGATTCAGCCAGGTCCTCTATATTTTCTTTAGAATTACAAAATTACTACTGTAGAACAGCTAGTGCCAGTGAATGGAACTGGCCTCAGGATGCCTTGCTGTGAAACAAAGAGAAATATCAGAATCCCTCAGAACACACAGAGTAAAATGTCCCTGAGAACTTCCTCATAGAAATATGCTCCAACGTGTCAGCAAGAGGAGTTAAATCTAAAGTCTTTGAAGAAAAAGAGCCATTCTTATCTCTTAAGCCCAAACTGCCTCCATCCTCCCCAAAAGTTACTTGGTAAGCTGGCAAACATCAGGGAAGAAGGTATGTCCTAAGAACCAGGGTCTGATTGTTAACTCTCGTACGTAGTTCTCATAACCTTATCTATTTGTGTTTGCTGCAAAACTATATAAGAAAACCCAACTATGGTTACTGACCAGCAGTTAGGATTATTACAACTTAAATGGATACAGTCATGTTGAGCTTATCCATACAATTAATGTGTGTTGAATACTGAGGTTTTCATTTTTCTATACAACACTCTCTCTTAAATTTGTGATTGATAATAGAGTAATAATATCTTTAATAAACATAGAGACAACTTTTATTGTCAATCAGAATAAATATACACTCCTTTCTGTTGCCCATTTTAATGGCTATGAAAATTATTTGTTTATATACTTGCTTTGGGTCTCTTTATCAAGTAAATTCTTTAGACATAATAATTTTTTAAAAGATTTATTCATTTATTATATATAAGTACACGGTAGCTGTCTTCAGATACACCAGGAGAGGGCATCAGATCTCTTTACAGATGGTTGTGAGCCACCATGTGGTTGCTGGGAATTGAACTCATGACCTCTGGAAGAGCAGTCGGGTGCTCTTAACCGCTGAGCCATCTCTCCAGCCCCTAGACATAATAATTTAGCCATGCTCTCATATTTATTCCATTAACCAAATGGATTGCTTTCATGTAGGGACTACATGAAGTTAAAATAAACTATATTAAAATATTTTGCTACATTTATTATGATGTAAACCATAGATTACTATTATAAACAAAATGTCTGACTTTAGAGTTAATTCACTTATTACATAGGACCTCATCACTTCTAACTAATTGTAACAACATGTTAAAATTTCTTTCTCCTGTAATGGATCACAATATGGACTCTAACTCTAGAGAATAATATCTTCACCTTATAAGCAAAGACGGAACATGGAAAAGTATTTTTGTCCTCCTGGTAATACTATTTTTTAATATATTACTTTTACTTTTTCCATCTTTGATTTTACAAACACAGAAAAAAATACAGATGTGCAAGGACAGGAGTTTCTCCAGAGATTTTTAAAGAACAAACATGTTATCAATACCCAGGTAATAAGACCCAGAACAAAGAACCACACAAATGTACAAATTGGAATATTGTTCAGTTGTAAAGAAAAATGGAATCAGGAAATTTTCTGTTACATGGATAGAAGTAAATAGTACTCTACTGAATGAGGTAACCCAGACCCCGAAAGACAAAGATTGTGGGTTCTCCTGTGCCTGTGGTTCTTAGCTCTGAATCACAATGTGAGAATATAACCTGGAGAAAGTAAAATAGATCACAGCAAGGGCTGCACTATAGGTTAAAATAGAGGTGGAGGGGCTCGAGAGCCCATATGAACAACAATGCCAAGCAACCAGAGCTTCCAGGGACTAAGCCACTACCTAAAGACTATACATGGACTGACCCTGGACTCTGACCTCATAGGTAGCAATGAATATCCTAGTAAGATCACCAGTGGAAGGGGAAGCCCTGGGTCCTGCTAAGACTGAACCCCCAGTGAACGTGATTGTTGGGGGAGGGCGGCAATGGGGGGAGGATGGGGAGGGGAACACCCATATAGAAGGGGAGGAGGGAGGGGTTAGGGGGATGTTGGCATGGAAACAGGGAAAGGGAATAGCATTTGAAATGTAAATAAGAAATACCCAATTTAATAAAGATGCAAAAAATAGAATATGAGTAATGAAAGGGGAGATGGTAAACTAAGGAGATGTACGAATTAGGGAAGTAGGTAGAATCTCAATTGAGAAGGAAAGGGAGAGAGAGAAAAGAAAAATAATGGTAAGAATATTTAAAAAAGAAATAAGGAATACTGTTATACTTATTTGCCTAAAATACCATAATCTACATAGAAGAACCTATATAGTCAAGGATATAATTATAAATGTATAGTTTAAACTAAGTTATGGGACTTGAACAATGTTCTTTCTCTAAGAATAAAAAGTTTTGCAGATTTAGGGGTCTAGTACCACCAAAACAAACAAGTACATAAATTAACATAAGCAAATAAATAAAAGAAAACAAGCAACAGCCAGTAGCAAATCAGAAGAACTCATTTATGCCAAACTGCACATATCTCTACTCTTTGTGATACTACTTTTCAAATCCCGTTTCTAAATACTTGCTGTTGTTGTTGTTGTTGTTGTTGTTGTTTTAGAAATCTCAAAAAATGTAAGAGACTGCACTTATTGTTGACCTCAACTCTTTGTATATTATTTCCTTATAATGTTATTAAGTAGAAAGATACTAATGATCCACCTTTGGTGGCAGCCAGTATAAAATGCATACTTCATGCTTTGCAGACGGTTCTGACCAATTTGCCAAATTCCAGTGGCTCCCACAGTTCATGTCACTTTGGCAAACTGAAACAGTAAAGCTATTGTGTAATTTCTCCTTGTATTTTAGTGCTTCTGACTGGTGTACTGACATAGTTTATTTTCATGTCCCTGTGACAAATGCCATAATCAAAAGTACATTGATAAGGAACGGGTTCATTTCAGCATACATATTACAGGTCATTATGTAGGGAGGTGCTAGGGCAGAAACTTAAGCAGGAAACTGGTGGCAGGAACTAGAGCAGAGGCTATGAAGGAAAATGACTTGCAGCTTTGCTCCCAAGATCACATTCTTTTGTAGTCCAGGCTCACCAGCCTAGGGAATATTACCATCCACAATGGACTGGGCCCTCTTACATCAATTTGCAATCTACAAAATTCTGCAAAGACATATTCATAGGTCAATCTGATGGAGAAATCTAAAATACTTCAAGTGTGTGTTTCGTTTTCTAGATGTGTCAAGTTGGCAAAGAAGATTAGCATGGTACACACATTCATCAAATTTTACTACCATGATGTCTTTTATTTACTTCTTGACTATATGAAGAATGAACCTTCTTCAGACAGTTGAAAGAGTATTCTTCACTAATAAATACCAAAACTGAAAAAAAATGGCAATAGAAATAAATTAAGGGACCTTTGCAAAGGATGAGCTAAGACACTGTATAGCTTTTAAAATATGATCTTGAATTTAGGAGGCATCTTTCTTCTTACTTCAATATGATTTTGTATTTCAAGTGTATACTTTGTATTTTATACAAAGATATCATAAAAACAGAAGTGCTACAACTTTTAATTTAGTTACTGCATTCATTTAAATATACTTTATCAATCATTACATTATATTTCCCAAACTGTTCGACTGTCTTTGCAGTAGAAAAAAAGGTGATAAACCCTTGACTTGTGGAGTATACAGTCAACTAAATACATTGCACACACATAAACACAGACCAGGTGACAGGTTTTCAGGGCTTGTGTATGCTCTATGGAATCAATATCAGTAAAGGTTATGAGAAGAACACACTGAATAGAATCCCCAATAGAGAAGTCAGAGAAGGAACAGAGGTAACTGAGGGGGTTTGCAACCCCATAGGAAAAATAACAATACCAACCAACTGACCAGACACCCCAGAGCTCCCAGGTACTAAACCATCAACAAATGTGAGTACACATGGAGGGACCCATGGTTCCAGCTGCATATGTAGCAGGTGGGGGCATGGGATGGGGGGAGCTCTGGAGGGGAAACCAGGAAAGAGGATAACATGTGAAATGTAGATAAAGAAAATAGCCAATAAAATAAGAGAAAAAAGATTCCTAGGAGAATAGAGTCATCTATATTTGTTTCTCACAAAACCAGTCTACAGAACAAGAAGACAAATTAGAACATTGAGGAGAGGTTTACAAGGAAAAAAATACTTGAAAATTCATCAGAGAGCCAAAAGTTAGCATGCTCAGAAAACTGAAAGGATGATTACTTGGTTAAAGCTTGAAATAGAGAAAAACAGGAAAGGCAGGAGGGGCTAGGACAATACCAAGGGAACCAGACAGTTATTGAAGTGAAAGAAAGGCCAAGCAATATGGGGTAATGTGCGACTGTATTATTTACATATATATTCTTCCATGTTTTCTCATTATTTTCAGATGGGTGGATTTCAATAAGAAGGGGACAGGCTGCCTTCTGCTAATTCTTAACCAAACTCTTTGCCTATGCATGCATTGGAGTTTGAAGATTAATCTGGAAAAATAGAAGGCTGGAGAAAATGTCAGAGACTGAGATTAAATCATTTATAAGTTCAAGAAGTGCTGCTCAGATGCAGTTACATATAATTTATATATAGTATTCATTATGTTATAAAACTTACATTTTTACAGACATTTAAAATAAAACCTATACTTCATTATATTGTTTGGTAGTCAAGGAAGCATGAAATATGCATCTCACTCTGCCTACAAATCACAGCCCATAAGAGGTGGGACATAATTTTTATAATAAAACAAACATAAAAATCTTACCTTGTTCAAATATAGAGACTATCTAAGAATATTTAAAATATTCCAGTGGTCCTAATATCTTTAGAAAGTTGTTCCACAGAGATTCATAGGATAAGTTCAATTAAGAGTAACCTAGGCCAGGAGTTAGGCTGAAGGAAGATTTCTTCATATGCCCACTAACTTTCTATTCAGTGCTAAAGAAAGGGCTGCATGATATTAGCAAAATTTGTTGGGGTGACAACAAAAGATTACAGAGAGAGAGAGAGAGAGAGAGAGAGAGAGAGAGAGAGAGAGAGAGAAAGGGAAAGGGAGAAAGAGAAATAGGGAGAGGGAGAGGGGGAGAGAGGGAGAAAAGGAGGGAGAGAGGGAGGAGGGGGGAGGAAGAGAGGCTAATAAGAATCTCAGTCTCAAAACTGGAGAATAAAACAGAAACACAATCAGTTGGACGATTCTCTCCATTTTTATATCTTGGGATAATAATAAAAACTCTTATCCTTTCCCAAATGATATACTTTAATACTAAGTAGTCATGTTAGAGGGGAAAATCCACCAATTTTCTAGTTTAAAACATTTGTATATATAAACATATGTGTGTGCATAAATACACATATTCATATATCCATAATATATTATGAATAAGTTATGTAGCATAGAAATATTATATATTTATATTTATTAGTATGTGAATATATACTACAGAAACTTTAATACGCATATGTTCCCAATAAACACTAAGTATATCCTTGAAAGCAGGTGTACATTTATGTGGGCTGTGAATTCACAGCTGAGCTACAAAATTCTCAGACAAAATAAAAGTGCATAAATAATGCTGATGTCATTAAGGTCTAACAGAAAGATCAGCAACCACCCTATGTATCTTACAGGGAATGTAGTTAGACTATCTTATTTTAAGTTTCAGTGAAAAAAGTTTAGATATCCCTAATATATGAGATAAAAATATGTCATATTGTTTTCTGAACGTCGAGGATCTTTAATCTAAAGACCTCAGTAACACCACTACCTGCTCAAATTTAATGCAAATATTTGTTGTTCAACCATTGCCAAGCCAACTGAAATGGAGTTATTATTGTATATATTCACTATGTAGACACAAGTTCAATGTTATAACCATAAGGCTCCACCATACCTATGAACTGTGACTTCTTTCAACATTTCGATCTCAGTGGAACTGTTTTGTCTTCAGAAGAATCCATCCATGACCATCAAATGAGAAGGCGGCCTGATTAATTTTACCTTTACATACTTTATTTAATAAATGAAAAAGTGTTCCCCAGGTGCCCTAATTTTGGGAACTTTTTAATACACTACTTTATACAACAGAAAAGACTTCATATGCAATCAAGGATGTTGATGCTGAAAAAATGTCTGAATTATCTGGGTGGACCTCAATATATAAACAGGGTGTGTGCAAGAGGGAGACAAGAGGATCAATATCTGTAGATGACAAAGTATTATAGAAATAATAAGGAAAGACATGCAGGAACTCTTTGGAAAGAAACATATACATATGCACAAACAGAGAAACTCAGAACTGGAGAGATGGCTCTGGGTAAGAGCACTGACTGCTCTTCCAGAGGTCCTGAGTTCAATTCCCAGCAACCACATGGTGGTTCACAACCATCTGTAATGAGATCTGACACACTCTTCTGGTGTGTCTGAAGACAGCAACAGTGTACTAGTATACAATAAATAAATAAATCTTAAAAAAAATAAACCCAAACAAACAGAGAAAATCTCTACAAATAATATTAACGCAGAACGGTGAGAATAATCACTATTTCACATAATATACAATCTTCATTATGACAATTATTTAATGAATCTCTAAACTTCACCAAAATCTAATGTTAAATAATCTTAACCACCTACTACCTCACTTGATGCCCCTAAAGTTTCTGTAAAACAATTCAAATTTCCCTGTTGTTTTATTTTTCATTTTTTAAATTTATTTATAATTCAAATATTATCCCCTTCCCGGTTTCCCCTCTGCAAATGTCCTATACCATCTCCCATCCCCCTGCTTCCATGAGGGTGCACCCTACCCACCCACCTACTCCTTCCAGCCTCACCACCCTAGCATTCACCTAAGTTGGGGCATCAAGTCTCCATAAGATAAGGCCATCCTCTGCTACAAAAGCAGCTGGAGCCATGGGTCCCTACATGTGTACTCTTTGGTTGGTGTTTTAGTCCCTGGGAGCTCTGGTTGGTTGATAGTGTTCTTCTTCCTATGGGGTTGCAAACCCCTTCAGCTTCTAAATTTAGACTTTAAATACTTCATTTGACTTGTCTCTTCTCATCCTTAGGAATTCTTCTTGAATCCCTTTTCATCTCACCATTGTCTGCTTCTAAAGTCACTGTCAATGTGTCATGTCTATTTCTGAAATCTTTGCGTGAACTTGCAAATGTGTCTACCTGACATCCCATTTTCAAGTTTATTTTTCAGTTTGCTTTCATATACAAAAGGAAGAAGAGCTTTCCCCCTTATCATGGGATGATACTGTGAGGTTCAAAATGCGTAAGTTTAAAGAAAGTTCTTTGTGTGATATAAAACTGAGTGAAAAATATTTAGCAAGGACAAACTAGAGATCTAGATTTCACTGACCCCCATTATCTGTGGCAAAGGAGCCACGCACAGCTTGCAGCGTATCACTCACCAACAGCACAATTCAACACAGAGTAACATGAGGCTCAAACACAGTAGAAAGCGCCACATTCATTTTAGCTAATAAGTCGCACAGCTGGGATCCAAGTCTGTCTCCAAAACTTATCTTTATTTCAAAACATCATACATTATTAACAAAGAAACTCAAAACAAAATAGCTTATTACCATTGGGCTCTCTTATTACTGAGGTTATGACACATATACAATAGTACATAGTTATGAATTCAAAGCTATCCTGCTACAATTTAAGAACAAAACCATAATGATGGTAGTAATTCTAACTTCATTTGCCAATAAGTGTAGGTTCTTGTACCAGTGAGTGACACCATTTGTAAAGTTAGTTTTTCTGAGGTAATTTTTTCCTAATAGAATATTCAAAATACATTCAAAGAATATCTCAAGGCCACTAAGACCTAGTTACCTCAACTGAAACAGGACATTTTAAAAGATTTTACTATGCAGTTAGAAAACTATCTTCATTGGATACTTCATCCTTTCAAGTCTACCCTTGTGAGAGAAGTGGATGCCAAGAGAGGGAAGCTGAGGGTGGTTTGGAGAGCTGCTTATAAATTTAAATTTAGCATTTAATATTGCTTTGGGGTTTTAAAATTTATTTTTCTTGGATATTTTGTGTATTTACTTTTCAAATGTTATCCCCTCTCCCACATCCCTTACCTCCTCCCTCCTCCCCTTGCTTCTATGTGGATGCTCCCACTCCTACCCACTTACTCCCACCTCAATGCCCCGGCATTCCCCTACACTGGGGAAATGGGCCTTCATGGGACCATGGGCTTTTCCTCCTATTGATGCTGGACAATACCATCTTCTGCTACATATGTGGCTGGAGACATGGGTCCCTCCATGTGTACTCATTGGTTGGTGGTTTAGTCTCTGGGAGCTCTGGGATGTCTGGTTGGTTGATATTGTTGTTCTTCCTATGGTGTGGCAAAACTCTACAGCTCCTTCAGTCTTTAACTCCTCCATCGGGGTCCCCTTGTTTAGTCCAGTGGTTAGCAGCAAGCATCCCCATCTGTATCGGTGGGGCTCTGGCAGAGCCTGTCAGGGGACACCCATATCTGGCTCCTGTCAGCAAACACTTCTTGGCATCAGGAATAGACACTGGGTTTGGTGGTTGCATATGGGATGGATCCCCAGGTGGGGCAGTCTCTGGATGACCTATTCTGGAGGAGTCCCTTCCTCCTGTGAATATTTTGTTCTCCCTTCTAAAAAGGAATAAAGCATCCACATTTTGGTCTTCCTCATTCTTGGGCTGCATATAATCTGTGAATTTTTTTCCTTAGGTATTCCAAGCTTTTGGGCTAATAGCCAATTATCAGTGAGTGCATACCATTCGTGTTCTTTTATATTGGGTTACCTCACTCAGGATGGTACTTTCTAGTTCCATTCATTTGCCTAAGAATTTCAAGTGGTCATTGTTTTTAAGAGCTTGAAGGGGCTCGAGACCCCAAAAGTACAACAATGCCAAGCAACCAGAGCTTCCAGGGACTAAGCCACTACCTAAAGACTATACATGGACTGACCCTGGACTCTGACCCCATAGGTAGCAATGAATATCCTAGTAAGAGCACCAGTGGAAGGGGAAGCCCTGGGTCCTGCTAAGACTGAACCCACAGTGAACTAGTCTATGGGGGGAGGGCGGCAATGGGGGGAGGGTTGGGAGGGGAACACCCATAAGGAAGGGGAGGGGGGAGGGGGATGTTTGCCCGGAAACCGGGAAAGGGAATAACACTCGAAATGTATATAAGAAATACTCAAGTTAATAAAAAAAAAAAAAAAAGAGTTGAGTAGTACTCTGTTTTGTAAACATACCAGAGCTAAACACAGAATTCTCAACTGAGGAAAGGCTGAGAAGAACCTAAGAAATGTTCAACATCCTCAGTCATCAGAGAAATGCAAATCAAAGCAACCCTGAGATACCACCTCACATCAGTCAGAATGGCTAAGATCAAAAACTCAGGAGACAGTAGATGGTGGCCAGGATGTGGAGAAATAATATTCCTATTCAACACATGTTCACTGCTACTTCAGGATATAGTTATGAGATAGTATCTTAGCAATTTGACTTGGATTTAATACACTTGAAAAAATTGTCCCCCAAAGTGCATGCTCACCCTTCAAATGTGTGACAGATTGGAGTGGCTGTGGCATTCTTTCATTGCTCTTTTGGACTCATTAACTCTCCCTCCTTTACTGTCATATTGGATGCACAGTAAATTCACAAAGGGTTTCTCTTGTTTATATAGAACTTGTTATAATAGGAAAAAAAATTGAGCTAATAGAACAAAAGAGAGAGGATAGTGTTCAAGATGTCTGTGTCTCATACTGTCTGCTTGTCCTGATTGGTAAAAGAAGAAACACCCAGCGCAGCTATTGTAAGGCACAGACCCATGCTCATCGGATATGAGTGACTAACTCCAAGTGACTGATGGCCCAACCCTGAGAGATCAGAATGTGGAGTCCCTAGGGAGTCTGTGATGCTGGGACTCATGGAGACTTGAAGACTGCCTCTCTGTGTGCCATATGGTAAGAAGCTGCAGTGAGAAAAGAGTCTTCACAGAATTATGGATAGCCATTCAGCTCCAATTTTAAACCCTTTCTATGGTAAGAAAGTATCTTCCTGTAACGCTGCAATTTTTTCCTGTACTGATTTGCATTGGATTTCTTTGCCTTGTAGATATAAACTCTCTGGATTATAACAAAATGTCAGCACCAAAATAATATTCACTCATGGCAATATCACAAGTCAGAATTTTCTTTTAGGATTTTAACTTGCTGCATATTTTCAAAGAGCTCTTAGGCACAAAATATTGAGCTTTGGATTTTACTTTAAAGGATGAAGATGGTGTTTTATTCGTTTGTTTTATTTGTACTTATTCATCATCTCCTGGGAGTTTCTTAGCCTCAGGGCTCTGGGCATTTTATATGGGTAGCACTCTGTGCCCTCATACTCACAGCTAGACTAGTAGAAAGTAACCAAGACAACACTGTTGCATTTTTTCTCTTAGTTATTATATTCTAATAAAATTCACATTAAAAGGAAAGCAAACTAATGACATAGTAAATACAAGATCATTAAAAATATATTATTAAGGGAGAAAAGAGAAAACATTTTATTAAACTGATCACATCCACCAATAGCTTCCTAAACTGAGAATCCTCCATGTAACACCCACAGAGCCTTGGCAATATTAACGTGTTGCGATGCTCCTAAATCCACTTAAATTTTATTTTTACCTACCTTTATTTTATGCATGTGCACCAAATACCTATACTGTCTCTGGAAACCAGAAGAGATTATTGGATCCTCTGAGGCTGAAATTACAGCCGGTGGTTAGCGGCCATGTGGGTGCTGTGATTCAAGCGCAACTCTTTAGCAAGCGCAGCCACTGCTCTTAACCACTAAACCATCTCCCAAGACCATTATTTTTAAATTTCTTTTATTTCAATTTTGAGTTCATGATCATGACCTTGGTAGAAATGTTTGAAGAAAAACTTTTTTTTTCTTTATGGCTGGCTAGAAAGGTTAAAAAGGTTTATAGCACTTTCTTTTAGTTCTCATACAGGATCCAGTTCAGTTCGCAATACTCACGTTAGGTGTCTCATAACACAGAAGATGGCATGCCTCCTTCTGGCCTGCTCAAGTACTACACTCAAGTGATAGATATAAAGACAAGAAGACAAACACGGACATACAAAAATAGAAAAACGCATACATAGAAAAACATTAAAATGTCTTTACAAATGACTAGCCAAAAATTATGGGCTTTAGATAAAGAAATAAACAAAGAGTCAGTAGACAAGAAAGGCAGAAATACTGCCTTGATGACGATCTCTTTGATGGTTAAAGCATATCCTGCTCTTCCAGTGGGATAGAGTTCAGTCCTCAATGCCCATGTTAGGTATCTAACAACTCCTCTAACTACAGCTTCATGAGATAGGACCTAATGATATACATTCACGGAGACATATGCACATAGACACATAGCTACACATACATGACATATATTTACAAAGACACACACACACACACACACACACAAACACTTAAATTAAAACGTAATATAGTAAAGGAATACCTTCTACTGTTTTCGTAGACTCTAACAAACTAGTTGCTCTTTAGAAAAAGCAACAGTTTACCCTGCAGGCTAGGCAATCTTATCAGTCCTCTTTTGAATGTACTTTAGCCTTTTATTTTTCCTTGTTTGGTCTGGCTTTTAAGGAAACATCTTTACTCTTTTGTTTTTTAATAAAAGAACCTAACAATTAAATCAGCCTTTCTTTGGAAGAACTACCTATTTTAATTATTAAGATTCCAAGGAAGCTAGCATCTTAAGTGAGATTTCTCTAAGCTCTAGACATGATTGTGACAGCAATCCACTGAGACAACCTGGATGATCTCTGGACACCAGCTCTATCCCACTTGTCAACAGCTAGAGAAGACCTGGGGTCTATCAGTTGCTACATGTACATGAAATTGGTAGCACATGGCCAGCTTATTGCCCCAAGAGAGCTTGGAGAGAATTAAGGGCACCCCGAGAAGCCTTTAGACAGAGATTCCCTGCACTAGAGTCCTGCTCTGCAAAGACTAAAATATGTTAGTTAGGGTGCTAAGCTTTAGTGGTTTGTTAGGTAATACAAAAAACAGCAAGCTTGTCTTTATGTGTAAGACATTATGACTAACAATGTTTCCAAACAGAGGGAAAATCTAAGGTTTCACATCTGTCAGCAAGTGTCCTACTGAGCTCTATCCCCCAGCCATTTTAATTCGCTTTATCACCCTAGGTAAGGTCCCACTAAATTGCCCAGGCTGGTCTTGAACTCAGCTCTGGGTTTGCAAACTTGTTAAATCAACCCCTCTTCAAGAGCAGTGATATCAGACTTGCAATGCCAGGCTCTTTTGTTTTGTTTTGCTTGCTTCCTGCAGAGTTTCCATATGCAGCTCAGGCTAATCTCCAACTCACTGTGTTGTGTGAAATCAAGGTTGATGCCAGGAAGACAATGAACTCAAAGTCTCTCCCCTGAGCCTCATTCTCCACTGCTCACATGAACTCTTCAATTCTATGGTGGCTTTTTCTACAAAGTACTTCTATGAATAATGAAGAAGTTTTGATACAAATGAGACATTATAGAAAATTAAACAAATACCTGTTAGTTTATTTGCTTATATTTCTTATTGATTTCTGGAAATCATGTAAGGAAATATTTGTACTCTAATTTTCTTGTGTCAGTGATCAATAAAGCAGGTTTTAATTAAACTTCAACATTAACATCTTTAAAAAAATTTTATAATAATATATTTGGAATTGTTTCTGTAATCTTTAGTATTAATACTCATGTTTCTTTGAAAATGTTGATAAAGACAGGGAAAACACTGATCATAAATATAATACTGAATACTGAAAACAATGAGTTCATGATTTTTCTTAAAAATTATAATTAAAATTACTATACCTTAAATATACTACAGAAGTCACTTTGATATTATTCAGCCACTGCTAATCAGTATGAACTACTAACTAAAATTAATGGGCAATAATCTTCTGTCTGTGACAGCATGTCATTTTAATTCCTAAATATACCTTAAATATGATAACTGGATTGAAAGTCAAATAACAGAGATTCAAGTAACATAGACTTAAATCAAACAACAAATAGTGCATGCTACATGTTGTATTAATAAATAATGAATAATAATAATGAAAAATTCTACCACTGACTTCATCTGTATTCATGTCAGAGATCCCACCTCTATACATCTGTCAATAAGACCCATTATGACTTCTCTTGAATAAGCAATTGCATACTAAAGCATTCACTGTGTCACGTCAGGAGTGGCCACCAGTCCATAAATTACAAATGAATTACTTCTAAATTTATCTGTGTTCAAAAATAAAATGTGGGTCTGATTATGAAGCATACTCATTCTTCAGCATAGGAAGTACATAATGCCCACTGGATAAAGTAAGAGTTCTTGTTCTTAAAAGACCTGAAGTCAGTAAGAAAAAAAGGGGTTAGGAATGCCTTTCCGTCACACAAGAGAACCAACAACACATTATTGCTTTCAGATACATGATAAGGTCTCAGAATTTTTGCTGAGTACTGGGAACACAATGCTCGCTTTTATTCCAAAATACTTAATACAGAGTACTGTATTTAATTGTGGTATTTCCATGCATACATTTCATTTTTTTTTTTGGTTCTTTTTTTTCGGAGCTGGGGACCGAACCCAGGGCATACATTTCATTTAACTTTGTTCTTGTCCATGTCATCCATCACTGTCATGGCCCATATCATTGACTTATTCCCAAAGAGCCTCATTTCTATTCCCATAGCCCATGTATCCTATTGCACTCTGTTTCCTGTCTCTCCTCCCTTATGATCCACATCAGTACATACCTGTAACATGTTCAATCCTCCTTTGTCTAGAACTCTACTTAACTTTATTTCCTTTGCATTCAAACAGCATTCATGCTGCAGAAATTTGAGAACATCTGTCCAGCTCTGGTACAACAAAGGGACCATCACATTCAGTATATGAGAAATGTGAACATTCAGTCACAGAAAATGATTGGAAAGCTCGAGCAACTAACAACCTGAAGGCTGTTCTGTCTCCATACTGTCAATTAACTTTTATTACTGTGGGCACCTTGCAGTTTAATTTGGTTCAATGTGTTTGATGTTGAGAGTGATACTACTGTGTTTTAGAAAAACAAATACAGAAAAGAAATAAACCATACAAAACTCCAAAATTATGCATGTATTTTATCTCAAGACCACTCATTACTTTATTTTACTACATTTCTTATTCTTTTGATAGAATGATGCATTTTAATTAAATAACAACATAAAAACGTTATTTGTATTTCTTCTTTTTTGATTGGATATTTTATGTATTTACATTTCCAATGTTATCCCGTTTCCAGGTTTCCCCTCTGGAACCCCTCCATCCCATAACCCACCCCCTGCTTCTAGGAGAGTGCTCCTCGTCCTACCCACCCACTCTTACCACATCTCCCTAGCAAGACCCAACACCAGGGAATCAAGCATTCACAGAACTAAGGGCCTTTCCTCTTATTGATACCAGACAGTGCCATTCTCTGCTACATAAGAGGACGGAGCCACGGTTCCCTCCATGTGTACTTTTGGTTGGTGGTTAATCCCTGGGAGCTCTGGGGGATCTGGTTGGTTGATCTTGTTGTGCTTCCGGTGGGGTTGAAAACACCTTCAACTCCTTCAGTCCTTTCTCTAGCTCCTCTATTGGGGACCCCATTCTCAGTTCAATGGTTGACTGTGAGCATCCACTTCTGTATTTGTAAGGCCCTGGCAGAGCCTCACAGGAGACAGCTAGAAGAGGCCCCAGTCAGCAAGTACTTCTTGGCATTGGCAGTGGTGTCTGGGTTTGCTATCTGTTGATGGGATGGATTCCCAGGTGGGGCAATCCCTGGATGGCCTTTCCTTCAATCTCTGCTCTATATTTTGTCCCTGTATTTCCTTTAGATAGGAGCCATTCTGGGTTTTAAAAATTGGATATGAGTGGGTGACCCCATCCCCCAAATGGGAGTCCATGCCTAACCTGTAGATATGTGCTCTACAGGTTCTCCCTCACCTTCGTTGAGCATTTCAGCTAACCTCATACTTCTTGGGTCCAGGGAACTTCTTGTTCCCCGTGCATCATGGCTACACACCTCTGTTCAAATTCCTGACCCAAAGTATATCATCCCAGTCTCTTGCCATACCTGATTCTGCCCCCCATGATTCCTGTCTTCCTCCTCTCTTCCTTCCAAGTCCCTCAGATACTCTATCTCCCATGACTATTTTGTTCTGCCTTCTAAAAAGGACTGAAACATCCACATTGTAGTCTTCCTTCTTCTTGAATGGTCTGTGAATTGTACCTTTGTCTGAACTTTTGGGCCATATCTGCTTATCAATGAGTGTATTCTTTTATGACTGGGTTACCTTACTCGGGATGATATTTTCTAGTTCCATCCATTTGCCTAAGAATTTCATGAAGTCATTACTTTTAATAGCTGAATAGTAATCCACTGTGCAAATGTACCACATTTTCTGTATCAGTTCCTCTGTTGAAGGACATCTAGGTTCTTTCCAGCTTCTGGTTATTATAAATAAGGCTGCTATGAACATTGTGGAACATGTTTCCTTGTTATATAGTGGAGCATATTTTGGGCATATATCCAGGAGTGGTATAGCTGGGTCTTCAGGTCATACTATGTCTAATATTCTGAGGAACCTCCAGATTTCTGATTTCCAGAGTGGTTGTGTCACCTTGCCATCCCACCCACAATGGAGGAGTGTTACTCTTTCTCCACATCCTCACTAGCATCTGTTGTCACCTGAGTTTTTGATCTTGGCCATTCTGACTGGTGTGAGGTGTAATCTCAGGGTTGTTTTGATTTGGATTTCCCTGATGACTAAGGATTTTGAACATTCTTTAGGTAATTTTTGGCAATTCGATATTCCTCTATTGAAAATTCATTGTTTAGCTCTGTACCCCATTTTTATTAGGGTTATTTGGATCTCTGGAGTTTGACTTCTTGAGTTTTTTGCATGTATTGGATATCAGCCCTCTATTGGATGTAGTATTGGTAAAGATCTTTTACAAATCCTTTGGTTGTTCTTTTATCCTATTGACAGTGTACTTTGCCTTACAGAAGCTCTGAGATTTTAAGAGGTCCAATTTGTTGATTGTTGATCTTAGAGCATTTCCTGATTTATATTAAATCAGCTGTTCTTCAACTATTGCCTGAGAGTTAGGGAGGACATTAGGATTTAAACATTAGATAATGATTGTGGATGGTAGTTACGAATGATGTTTGTCTTAGTCTCAGGTAAGATTGCTAAGCTTACTTTTTTTTTTTATTAACTTGAGTATTTCTTATTTACATTTCGAATGTTATTCCCTTTCCCGGTTTCCGGACAAACATCCCCCTAATCCCTCCCCCTCCCCTTCTTTATGGGTGCTCCTCTCCCCACCCTCCCCCCCTTGCCACTCTCCCCCCAACAATCACATTCAGTCTTAGCAGGACCAAGGGCTTCCCCTTCCATTGGTACTCTTACTAGGATATTCATTGCTACCTATGAGGTCAGAGTCCAGGGTCAGTTCATGTATAGTCTTTTTTTTTTTTTTTTTTTTTTTTTTCATGTATAGTCTTTAGGTAGTGACTTAGTCCCTGGAAGCTCTAGTTGCTTGGCATTGTTGTTCATAAAAGGTCTCCAGCCCCTTCAAGCTCTTCTAGTTCTTTCTCTGATTGCTTCAACGGGGGTCCTATTCTCAGTTCAGTGGTTTGCTGCTGGCATTCGCCTCTGAATTTGCTGTATTCTGGCTGTGTCTCTCAGGAGAGATCTACATCCGGCTCCTGTCGGCCTGCACTTCTTTGCTTCATCCATCTTGTCTAATTGGATGGCTGTATATGTATGGGTCACATGTGGGGCAGGCTCTGAATGAGTGTTCCTTCTGTCTCTGTTTTAATCTATGCCTCTCTATTCCCTGCCAAGGGTATTCTTGTTCCCCCTTTTAAAGAAGGAGTGAACCATTCACATTTTGCTCATCCGTCTTGAGGTTCATGTGTTCTATGCATCTAGGGTAATTCAAGCATTTGGGCTAATAGCCACTTATCAATGAGTGCATACCATGTGTGTTTTTCTGTGATTGGGTTACCTCACTCAGGATGATATTTTCCAGTTCCAACCATTTGTCTATGAATTTCATAAAGGCATTGATTTTGATAGCTGAGTAATATTCCATTGTGTAGATGTACGACATTTTCTGTATCCATTCCTCTGTTGAAGGGCATCTGGGTTCTTTCCAGCTTCTGGCTATTATAAATAAGGCTGCGATGAACATAGTGGAGCACGTGTCTTTTTTATATGTTGGGGCATCTTTTGGGTATATGCCCAAGAGAGGTATAGCTGGATCCTCAGGCAGTTCAATGTCCAATTTTCTGAGGAACCTCCAGACTGATTTCCAGAATGGTTTTACCAGTCTGCAATCCCACCAACAATGGAGGAGAGTGTTCCTCTTTCTCCACATCCTCTCCAGCATCTGCTGTCACCTGAGTTTTTGATCTTACTAAGCTTACATTTGTGACCAGTTGGGCAGGAGGCAGCTAAGGACCCCAAAATGGCATCTATGGTAACAGAGTTATTCTGACTAGTTACTATTTTCTTTGAAATCTTCATAAATTTATCATCAATGTACCCTGGTCATACTGATTACAAATTAGCCAGGACTCCAAGGACATCTCCCTCTCAGAGAATTTCATGCTTTGGTCATATTCATTCTTCCTTCACTGTCTCTCAGCTCTGCTCCCTACTCCCCCAACTACTGTCCTTCTACACTCCCCATCAAGGCCAATTTGTGCTCACCAGGGATACTCAGATGTGGAACCTTCAACTGAAGTGTAACGCTCTTACTAGGGACTATACTCCACCTTCTTTCTACTTGGATTTTAGCCCATACAACAAAAAGAAACCCTGACCTACCACTATTATTTGACCATGAGTCTATGGCTAGGCAGATGACAGACCCTAGCAGAAACCATTCTACTGTTCTACCAATTTGAACTCCGTTCATGGCAAATAGCACAATGACATTTGTGCCAATAATGCAGTAGTGGGACCTTGCCAAGCCAGGCATTGAAGCTCACAGGCTTCACATGTGGGTAAGATGGATGTGTCCTCTGTTTGTATATTTTTTTATTTATTAGTGTTTCAATCCACTGAGGTCAATTGGTGCTGACCAGTATCCGAGGGCAAGAAACTAGAATCAGGCCATTTGTGCAGGGCTGGGTGATAAGTAAGACTCTTTTGGAGACTAAAGGCAATGGATATGTTTAAATTTTAAATTATTGTGTGCTATATTTATGCTTCTCAGTGCCTCTGAAGCTGTACAATCTTCTCGGTGTTGGATAATTTAAATTGCATTCTAGAGAAAGACGATCCTCACATAGAAAAACCACGAATATTCAGAAGAATACTTGATTCATAGCATATGTTCATTAAATTGAGCATGGTAGCCCATGCATGAATGAAATTCTAGAATGTCACAAGTTCAAGGTTAGCTGGGCCTAGGTGTTAATTTCCAGACCACTGTGGACTAAGGGGTGAGACAAACCAACAAAAATTCACAGTAACCATTTCAGTGATATCTGTTATAAAAACAGTTCTATACACACCCTAAACTATAGAGCAGTCAGCTATCCAAGATCTGTCTGTGGAGTAGAATGTAATTAAGCAATGGAAGTGTAAACGAGATGCATATGACATAAGCAAGTGTGACAAGGGGGCTGTTCCTTCAGCCAAGTACTGGTATCCCCAGCACCTACTTCTAGGTATACTAGGATTCAAAGGTTTACAAGCTACAGACTCATATTTTGTGGGAGAATGCAGTCTAGGTATTTTTAGGAATTCCCTAGGATGTAATCGCTGAGGCCTAAAGCTCAGAACAACAGGTTTTCTTTCTTCAACAGAAAAAATGCTTTCTTGCCAGCATTGCAAGGCTGTTCACTGCCCTGCCCAGTGAGATCCTGAAGACCTTACACACTCACAATCTTGTGCTTAAGGCTCTCCTTTTCCTAACACAGCTGTGACCCTGAATGCAGATGAGACAGAGAGGAGTCTCTTTGTCTCTCCAATCAATTGAAGAAAGTGGCATTTCCCTACTGAGACTGTAATTTGATTTCACCAGGAATTCTCAATCTCTGTTCAGGAAGAGGAATGAAAAACAAAGGGTCAAACACCCATAGCCACAAGCCGGCCTGATTTGTCTGACCCAGCTTTATAGTCTAGGATGGGTGGATGTTTCAGAGTCCCACCTTCAAATCTAGAAAGGAAGATGATATGGCAGAGATTTTTCTGACGAAACATTTTATAAGAAAAAAAAATCATCGAGTCTTACTCTCTTAGAATTCTGAAGTTTCCTCTTCTTTGCTATTTGAAGAATATGAGTACTACTATCTATCCTCTAGGTGAAACATTTCCTAATTTTGGCGCCCATAAAACAAAGGGAAGCAGGATTTGAAAAGGGAAACGGTGCCAGGGACGAGTTTGTACCTTGAAGGTGAGAGGAATGAGAGGCAAAACCATACTGGCAAAAAACCAAGAGGTATATTTAAGGGCTCTGAATGAGCCAACTTGGCAAGGGAAGGTGATTCCCATGGAAATATAATGGGATGTGAAGCATAATAAATGGCAGTTGAAAGCAGGTAGAAGAAGCTGCACCACAAAGAAGATTACAAATGTCAGAAAACTGTTTAAAATTTTGACTCAGGAAAGCAACAAGATAAAAGAAGGAGGAGAAGGAGGAGGAGGAAGAGGAGGAGGAAGAGGAAGAGGAGGAGAAGAAGAAGGAGAAGGAGAAGGAGAAGGAGAGGGAGGAGGAGGAGAAGAAAGAGCCTTAAAAGATCATTTCCAAGTTGAGTCCAAACAAGAGGGTAAAAAAGCTACTAGAGTGGATGCTCATTCAAATGAGAAATTCAGAGAATCAGCACTGCACTTAATAGAAAGGGAAGCTGGGACAATGGTGAAAACCACATAAAGACTGCAGCCTTTGACCTTAATAAAAAACTGAATGCTAACATACAGATATGTGGAGATGACCCAGGGTGTAATACTGCTCCATTAGAGGAGGGTGGACCTACTAAAACTTGCCTGAAAACATGAAAGAACTGTAAAGGCTACACCAAGACTCTGGACAATGGAGAAGACATGTGTTCAATCCTTCTATGATTACTGTAAATGATGCTGGACTAAGACATAAACTTGTAAGCTTTTCTCTACGTGCTTGGGCACAAAAGAATCTCCTTTTCTACCTCCGATCTTGGTTTACCTCTCTAAATACTCTGTTTTAAATCACCCTAAACTGGCTTTAATTACAAAGGGACAGCTTCCTCTTATCTTTATTTAGATTGAGGGCTGCGTGTTCTGTTCTTCTCTGCACATCTGTTGAAATCATATATTCCTGCTCTCTTCCTCCTCCAACTGCTTTGGCATTCTTTGTTACCTAATTTTGCACAAAGGCTGAGAATTAAGTCCTCATCTTTTGTATATGGAATATATTATAAATAGTAAATTTTTCTTCTTTTCTTTTCCTGGAATAAAGTTTGACATAATAAACTTAATTGAGAACTTAATTGGCCAAGTTAGAATTGAGCCAATATAGAATGTGTGTATCACTGTCTAATTTAGATTTTCTATAATATTTATTGAACTGTGGCTCAGATACATTTTCCTCAGTAACACATTTCTTTTCCCTACACCATGTCATCATTATATCAGATCTAGAAAACTATAAGGAGATACTATTAACTTAGTAGCTTAAAAACCAAAAATAAATCAGTTCACAGCTGAGTTTGACATCGGTCTCAATAGGCTAAAATCAAAGTGCCACATGGTTACCTCAGAGAGGGATTTATATCCTCACATCTCCAGGTTGTTGGTAGATTCCTGTGAGCATAGGACTGAGCTGCCTCTCTCTGTACTTGCGTTTTTGATGAGGGCTGGTCAGCCATTACACATTACTTGCATTCTTCAACTGGAAATCCTTTCTTCTACCTTTGGAGTTAACAAGGTGGATTACAACTCTCAAAGAAGTTTGAGGCTTTCCTCTCTTTCACATTACTCTGACCACTGCTGAAGGATTTACTGCTTTTCCCTGACACACTTTATCTGGCCACCCAGATATTTTCAGGTAATTGCTCGTTTCAAAGCCCATGTACATAGTCATATTTTCAAATCAGTATTGACTATAAAGTACCACTTGCAGCTCCTCAGTGGTGATTTGTAGACTTCGTTTGGTGGCATAATTCTGTCTCTAACAAAGTCAACCTTTGAAAGGGGAGGTTTCTCTATAGAAACACGAGACTGTGGAACAAAGGATTTATTACCATATCTAGTTCAGGACAGAAATTATTTCTTTGACTTTTTATTGATTCTCAGACAGATACATCAAGAACCCACTTAAAAGGGAGTAACTCATTTTGCCACCATTCCAGTGGTTTCAGTCCATAGGCAACTGCTTTCAATGCTAGGGACTGGAAGCAAGGCAATGCTTCATGGTGGCAGCATATAGCAGTACAAAACAACTCCCTTCAGATGAGCAGTACCCAGACCAAGAAATAGAAAATATCCCTTAAAGTAGCAGAGACCTGCTTCCTCCTAGACCCTAACTCCTACTGTTTCCATTGCTTCTCCACAGGATGGGGACCTAGGGTGAAACACACGAATCTATGAATAGTAAGTATTTCCTATTCAGTAGGTGTAATAAGAAACACCATTGCTCAATGCAGAGTACATCACAAGGGTCATGGCATAAAACTCTCCTCATACCATATTCCTGCCATTCTAGAGCTCCATGATGAACTCAAAGGCAAGGTCACAGTATTTCAATATCACCTAAACTAATTCATTCATTATCCATCCATAATCCGGTGCTTCCTGAGAACTTGCAATGAAATTACTGAAGGTCTGAGTCATAATATAAATATGCATCATGGACTTCAAGATTGCTAGCATTCCAAAAGTATTTATTTTTTTAAAATGGTAGCTTCATATTGGAAGAACAATAATAAACTAGGGTACAGCCATTAAATACATGATTGACCAGCCAATATTTTTTTTATTAACTTGAGTATTTCTTATTTACATTTCGAGTGTTATTCCCTTTCCGGTTTCCGGGCCAACATCCCCCTAATCCCTCCCCCTCCTCTTCTTTATGGGTGTTCCCCTCCCCATCCTCCACCCTATATTAAAATTTATCTGTTCTTCATATCAACTTAATATCTTGATGGAACACATTAATCTTTTAGGCAGAAAATAATTGTTTAAAATACATTCAGAATAAAGAAAGTGTCATGATCATTTCATATTTATTTTTTTATTCCCAAAGAACTTGTCTAGATAACCTCATGTTATCTTATATATTAATATTACAACCATCTGTGTCCTGTAATCCTATTTACTCTTATGAATAGGCAGTTTCCTGTCATATTGCTTCCAAAGTCAAGAATCACTGACAATTAACAATTATCCTATCTTTATGAACAATAATCCAGGAAATCAGAGAAAATAATAAATAAATAACAGATTGAGACATTTCAATATTACAAAGCATTTACTAGAAGAACCAAATATTCACTTAGTTATTTACACCATAATCATACACATTTTCTGTGTAAAAATGACCCATACTTAAAGTAGTCAGTGGCATCAAATCATTGGAGACGCTAAACTGATTCAATGAAAACATTTGTTTTTTAGGTTTTATTTTGTTTGCAGTGTTTTGTTTTGGATGAAATCTTGCACTGTGGCCTGGCCTGGCCTTTCTGGGATCACAAGTGAGCTTTACCAAGCTTGGCCATGAATAAATTGCAATGTTCCTATTGAAAACTAATTGGTAGCTTTAGATTGACAATAGCGCTTGGATATATTTTATAGCAATGAATATTTTGGTTTTATTGTTAGCATGCTACAAATTCACATCAGCTGCGGAGGAAGTCTCACTTGCGGCAGGGTCCTGTTTGTCTTAGCTGGTGCAGGAGGATGCATATCTATAGTGCACAGCACCTCCTGGTAGTGTAGAGATTAAAGGGACAGGCAGGAGGAAGATTACTTGATATTTGCTTCTTGAAACTGGATTTCTCTTTTGCTGCTGACACTAATTAGTCCCTGATATCAGAAACAGCATTTCCAGACTGCCATTGGGGATTAAAGATCAGTAACTTTTAAGGAACTTTCCAGGGTTCTGAAGCTGATTTGGACTGCCGAGGTACTCAGCCTCAAGACTGAGAAACTACTTCTCTCTTAACCACCCAGCTGTGACAAAGTTGTCTTTTTAACCTAAGCTAGCTTAAAACATTTATACATTTTTATAAATTGTAATTATTTGCTACATATTTATATATACTTATATAAAAATATGTAATTTTACATTGTGATATTATAATACACTTACAGACAGGCACGTGTACATGTGTGTGGGTGTATGTGTATAAATCCGTGTGTGTGTGTATGTGTGTGTGAGTATGTATATAAAACTCATTGGTCCTATGGATCTAGTTTCTCAATCTTACTAACGTTGCTATCCTTTAAGAGAGCTCCTCATGTTATGGAATATAAAATTACTTAGTCGGTACTTTATAATTGTAATTTTGCTACTATTATGAATCATAATGAAAAATACCTGCTATGCCGCTTAACTGATATGTGACCCCTGTGAAAGGATCATTCAAGGCCCAAAGGGGTCATGACCCACAGCTTGAGAAACACTGCTCTAGAGAACCCTGACTCTGTGACAGCAACTAACTATAAATGAAAACAATTCTTTGATGAAGCAACATTCTTCATAATATATCTTCATATTCTTTTACATTGAATTAACTTAATTTTGTTTTCCATTAAAAGGGAACAGTTTATTCATGACCTCATTAATAGATCATCAATAGGTAAAACAAATCTTATTCTAGAATATTCTATGTGGTTTATCTAAGAAATTGGAAGTATTTTTTATCAATTAAAACATTGATGAAAAACATAATTATTTTACAGAACAGAAAATAATTTATTAAACTATAATTAAGTATACTGTTTTGTTATAAAACATTTATAAAAACAAAATTTAGAGAGTTTTGTTCAGTTTCTAATTTGAGAAATGTTAATTGATTAGGATCAATTTTGTAGGTTAAATTACCTTTCAGTGCAAACCTAAATTAAGAGAATCAGAACAAAAATTCTTATGTGTATAAAGTCTGCCATAAACTATATGTAGTATATTTTTCTCTAGTGAAAAGGTAAAAGGTGCCAGGAGGAGATGCTCAGCAGAGAAGCTGATTTTACAAACAAAATACATAGCATGTGCCAACAGAAAAACCTTACTGAAAAGTTCTGTTCCGCAGCACGGACTCCAAGTTTCATCAGTTTCATAAAAGATTCTATTAAAAGAAAATGGTTCAGTTTATTGCTATGAAATATTCATAGCATGATGCTGATGTTGTAGGAGGATTATTTTTCCAGCCAACTTTAAATTGGTTAAGTGATGCGACCAAATTCCCCTGTCAAGCATATTCATTATGTGGCTTATACTACCAGGCCATTCACTTCTACATCTATGTGTAGTTCATGCTACGTTTGAGAGAGGACCTGACAGTTGAGGTTCACTACAGCCAAGGTAGACCCCTCACATTCATCACAATGGTTATTCTAAAGTGATGTCACAAACACAACAATGAGATGGATGCAACAACTGGAATGTAGATAAAAAATTAAAATTTAGAAAATAAAATTTGCAACCAGGTATCTTAAAAGTGCATAAATGAAAGTAAAATTAGTGAATACAAACCTAGACATTTAAAAGAACAATTTATGGGGTTGGGGATTTAGCTCAGTGGTAGAGCGCTTGCCTAGGAAGCGCAAGGCCCTGGGTTCGGTCCCCAGCTCCGGGAAAAAAAAAAAAGAACCAAAAAAAAAAAAAGAACAATTTATGATTTTAAAATAGTATTACTTAGGAAAGAGTGAACTTTTGTTTTATATCAATTATTATGCAATAAAATTATTATGCAATAAAATTATACCTTCCTTTGCTCAGATATAAAGAATTCAATCAGATATTTGTTAAGCATTTTACAATATAAATTAAAAGTGAACCCATTTCATCTGCATGAAATTCAAGGATCAATCAAAATCTGAGTATTATGTTTTAAAGATAAGTGCCATGGAAACAATTTATTGTGTTTACAGAAACAGGAGGTGAGCTTATTCTGATTGTGTAAAACCAAGAATCTGAGGCCACAGCACAGATAAGTAATCAGTATATGAATCATATATATAGGCACAAGTCCTTCCCAAACCTGAGTCTGTCAACAGCATGTCCTTTGACTCCCTACTGAAACACTGTGAGCCCTAAAACTGATTAACTAGCTGACCAAATAAGTGAAGAGGAATGCGGACTACAGGACTGGGTAAGGAGTGGAAGAGATGGAACACTAGCAGGAAAGGACTATGAGGAAGTCCGTAATGAAAATGACTTTTTTTTTTTCGGACCTGAGGACTGAACCCAGGGCCTTGTGCTTGCTAGGCAAGCGCCCTACCACTGAGCTAAATCCCCAACCCCTTATGAAAATAACTTCTAAAAACAGTACAGGTGGGAGGGAGAGAGCGAGGGAGGGACATAGGACAAACAGAGAGAAAGAGAGAGAGGGGTGGGGGAAAGATTGGAATCCCAAACTGATGATCTGGTGCGTATCAGGAAATGTATAGCTATAGATATTCGAAATTAAAAAAACTATATAGATAGCAAAAACATAACTATAAACCCAGAACTCATGTCAAATGATTGACTGAGATTATTATGAAGAATTTTAAGGAGCATGTTTGGTTGGTATCATTCTGAACCTCAGCAAAGCAAGTCCAGATTTCCATCTCCACTGCAATTTTGCAACCTTTCACCACCCTGGTTGGTCACTGTAAGTTGCTTGCTACAGAAGCCACTAATAATAGCACACACACTTCCTGTCATCTCTTTTGTATTGTCAGTGCTCCTTCACTGTATGAGGTAGGTTCTTTCTGCCTCCCTGTGAGCCAGTCTTGTGACTTGACATGTACTGATTTACATGCTGTAGGTGAAGTAATTATTCTAGATTTCAGAATCCAAATAAAATAGAATGGGAAGTTCCTACCTTCTCTCCCATAAAGTCACAGGCCACTGTGCTCTGAAGTAGTTGTGTGAAGTCATCTAACAAGTAGGTCACATAGAGAAGAACTAAGTGGCTCCAGCTGAAACCACAGGCAAGCCTCCAGCTGACAATTAATGATGAGTGACTAATCACACATGAGACAAAAGATAGGTAGTCAGTGATCATAATCACAAGCAACAAGAATCACAGTGTTGAAATAGCATGTTCTAGGGTGGCATGTGACACAAGGAGAGGTAACAGAAATGATCAGTTAATGCCATCATTCAATTTCAGACTACCTCTAGGATATATTGAATTTCTAAGTACAGTATCTCTTAGGCACTTACAAGATCAGAAGTCATAGTCTAGAATAAAATAAAATGTATGGCAGTTGTTTAATTCAACATAAATGATTCCTTTTGTCTAGCTCTCTTAGGGAATATGCAGAGTCAACAGGTCTGCCTAAATTGAATGCTACCTAGCAACAGGCTAGACCACTGTCTTGGAGATCTAGATATGAAATAGAAAATAAACGCTCAGCAAGTTAGGATCCCGTCATTCTGATCCATACATTGGCAGCAGATACATATCGCCTGTTATCTCTGCTTCATCATAGGTTCAGTGTTCTACATTACATACTTTTCAAACTGTTGAGAACTACTGATAAGTATAAAAATTGAAAGTGACACAAAAATTATGAACAGAAGTTTCATCAGTAAAACAAATTAAGCATGTATAAATGCATAATCTGGAAAACACATATCATAATGAAAAATCAATACCTACATTCCCTCAAATGTCAAAATAATAATTTTATGTATTCCCTCTCTAAATAAAACTACCAACAAGAAGATTATATTCCGGTCTCAAATTTAATGCTGACTGAGTATCCCTGTTCAAGTCGCTTAACTTCTTTATGCCTCATTTTACTGAGCAATTAGAATGATAATACCTTTCCCTACATGCACCACAGGAAACTGGTTCAAATAAATGAGATTATGTATATAAAAGTGCTTTTGAAGACGACCTAAGAGGATACTAAATGACACAAGAGAAAAATGTAAGACACAGAACACAAGAGTTGGAAGGGAATTCCGAGATCAGGCTCTGCTACATTTCCCCTGCATTATCATCCACGTGTGCTTGACCTACATTGTAAAGGCAGGTCATGCCATTCTCCGACAGACCTAATTATTAGTAATGAACTCAAATAATATTTGCCCTTGACATCTCTACTTTTCGGTCCTATAATTTTTCCTCTGGAACATGGGAGAACATTGCTTTTATTTCCACGTCTTCAATTCTGAACTGAAACACCTTCTCTGACACTAGACAGAGATCTGATCACAGACAGGAAAATGTATATTAGTAAATTTGCTAGAGAGGTCAGACATTTTTTACTATAAATCAATGTTCTTCACTGCACCAATGTTCAAACAATAAAGATTGGGGAAAAAGATAAAACACAAAAATCAGAAAAACATTTACCTGGGAACGTTAAGAAGTATAGGAGGGGAATGCAGGGAAGACTTAAGGAGGGAATTTTTGAGCAAGGTAGACAGTAATAGTCATTCAAAGACAGGGCCCCAGCATCACGTTAATAGAAAGTCATCACCAGTGGCATTGTCTTTTTTTTTTTTTTTTGGTTCTTTTTTTCGGAGCTGGGGACCGAACCCAGGGCCTTGTGCTTCCCAAGCAAGCGCTCTACCACTGAGCAAAATCCCCAAGCCGCATTGTCTTTATATTAGACAGATTATCTACTTCCAAGCCAGCCAACCTTGTATCATTTTTTGAATGTATTGCCCATGTTGAGAAGAATAAAGTAAAACCAAAACTAAGTGTTTGATATAGATATAGATATAGATATAGATATAGATATAGATATAGATATAGATATAGATATAGATATAGATATAGATAGATAGATGTATGTGTGTTTAAATACATAAATATATATATGTATGTATGTTATTGAAGAGGTCTTTCCTTACTGCAATCCTATCCTTCAGAGGTAGTGAGGAGTTTTAGAGAAATTTAATGCTGTATAAAACTCTGAAAACTAAAATAAGCAAAAACTTAGTGCAACTTTGAACTAGAAACTGTACAGCATGGCTTGAGTCCATTCTGCACAACTTTATTTAATATTTCAAGTTAAATAACAGATCCAATTATTTTACTAAGTTTTCACTTTTTATTTCCAAGCTGTGGTGCCAGCTGAATGAAATATATAGACTTGTTATTTTTAATCACCTCACATATTAATTATCTCATTCTGTAAAGATATTTGAGATCCTAGGAGAAGGGAAAGACATATTTTATGGACCCGTGTAAGTCAATGAACACTTTCAAGTGGGCACAGGGAGACCATAAACATACCACAGTTCCATGATATCCACGTACTGAGAATCTTCTGAACCTAATGTTGGGAATGCAGCTCTCCAGAGTCTCCTGCTCGTGCAACAAATAAAATGATCATGTCGCTGTTACAGTTTCTTCCTGAGTTCCTAAACTATTTATCCAGTTACCTACCAATATTTTCACACAGACACAACAAGAATTCTAAATGCACTGAAAACGATCTACAGGTTGTTGATGAAACCTACCTTTCAGCCTCAATACCTTTACAGAGTGACTCACAGAATTAGAAAATGACCAGTGACACCAGCATTTGTAATGTTAATCTACTTTTCTACTTGCTGTTTTAACTTTCCTAGATGATATTCACCACGCTTATCTCGGAATGATTACTGAATAATTTTTACAAAATAAATGTGCCCCAAATAAATTAATTTAAGTAATCCTTAGACATGATTGCTTTTAGAATTTTTTTTTGAAAAATTCTACTTCAATTTGCAAAAGCAGAGTCTCAGATATGTTTCTGTTGCTATGACAAATTATCCTGATAAAAACCACTTAAAGAAGGGGTTTTATTTTGGCTTACAGTTCCAGGGTATAATACATCAGGGTGGGGAATTTAAAGCAATGGAGGTTTACACATTGTGTTTGCAATCAGGAAGCAGAGACTGATGTATGATTTTCTCACCATATTTTCTCCTTTTAGAATGTAGGATCCCAGTCCAAGGAGTGGTGCTACCCACAGCTTTCCCACTTCAATCATGCTATGAAAGATACTCCCTAATGTGTTTATCCTTGGGATCATCATTCACATCATTCTACATCTTAAGTTAAAATTGAGACTAATCATCATATGTAAGAAAAGTAACCACATTGTAGAAATCTCAGAAGTAGCGAGAAAATCTGCTTGGGGCACAGCTGTCCTCTGTCTAATGCCCTGACATTACTCCCTGCTAAACAGTGAATGATCACAAACGAAGCATGATGCCATTTCCTGACCTGGTATCAGAAGGCATATGTTAGCCCTGTTATGGTAATATTTATAAAAATTTGTAAAATTAAAATGATTTCCTGTTATGAAATTTTAGCCTTTTATGGCATTTTCCTATCCCATTAAATAATTAACAGGATCTTTAGTTTTTGAAGTTGTCGGTGTTCCCAATATGGTCCCTTTACTCTCAGTATAGTCTGCTGAAACCCGAATTTGGGTGTGCAAAAACGGTGGAAATCCTGAATAAATTTTCTTCTCTAATTTGGAGACTCAACTATCTGTGACCTAATGTTCCATAAAATAACTCATGTGGAATGTGGGTCTCCAACAACTCTCTGAACATCTAATTATCTTTACTGGCCAGTTGACTCTTTTTTTTTTTTTTGCCTACCAACTTATCTTCCTTCAGAATAGTTTTGTTTTATTCAAAAATTAATTTAGAAATCTATACATTAGAAAAGTATATTTGTAAAGACAAAAGTCATTAATAAATATGTGTTCAGAAACCATCTCACTCAATTATCAAAAGAATGCCCAAGAATAGTTTGTATTCCGTAGGAACAGGCAAAGCTGGGAAAACAAAGCTGGTATCCTAGGTTCATACATTTGCTGTGTACGCAAATTATTTAAGTGGTTTACTCCAGGGCCCTAACAAAAGCCAGGAGGTTGCTGTTCTGCTGTTACTCCCCAGATTTGTCTGAAAATTAAGCAAGTTGATTTATGTAAGGCCCTTTGAAAAATAAACGTGAATTGAGACATACAAAAGTTAGGTCATTTGCTAAAAGTCAAAACAGCACTCCCAGAGACAACTTTTTTTCTCTTCCTTGAATGTAGTTTTCATTATCTACTAAGCTGCAAATCCTCTATTATTTTAAGGATGTAGTCAAGAGGAGGAGCTCAAAGAGAGCTGAGATTACTCCACAGGCACTCAAGACAGAAAGCATGCTCCTAGGAAACCCTTTTCTGTGAGAAATGTCTCTTACTCTAAGTTACTCCCAAGTATCCCATAGGAATATGGCGTCGAAGAACACACTTCTAGTTAATAAAACTGTTAGGAAGCAAAGCACAAGATTTTCTGAAAATGATGAAAATTCTCTTCAGAAATTAAAATGCCACTATTTGTGTAAGAAAACTGTTAGGAGACAGACCTGAAGATATTTTCATACATAACTTCGAGCTTGCCTGAAATAATTTTCTATTGAATAGAACTAACTGAAATCTTAGTACTTGGCAACAGCTGACAGATGTTGGCAAACAAGCCAACACCTCTAACCCTTGCCAACCTCAGAGACAATCACACCTTTGCAGGAATCACACTGACCCAAGACAGCTCTGACCTATGGAAGCCACAGAGACCTGATAAATGGCTTTTTCTGCCATTACACTCACCAACACATGATACTCAACAATGCTTTTAAAAACATTTCTAAGTGAATCTATACACATAATGATAATAATTTTGTTAAGTGTCATCCTTTGTTATGTTTCTATTTAAAATGAAAAATGTATTTATGTAGCCTATGATAAAATTATATGCAATGCTTTTATTTATTTTATTTATTTAATTTTACACTTCAGATTTTATTCCCCTCCTTGTCTACCCTCCAACTGTTCCACATCCCATACCTCCTCCCTGACACCCATGCCCTCTCCTCACCTCCATCTCCATGAGGATGTCCCCACCCCACCCACCTTACCAGACTTATAAACTTCTGGGGCCTCCAGTCTCTTAAGGGTTAGGTGCATCTTCTCTGACTGAACTCAGACCTTGCAGTCCTCTGCTGTATATGTGTTGGGGGATCTCATCTCAGCTGGTGTATGCTGCCTGGATGGTGATTCAGTGTCTGAGAGGTCTTGGAGGTCCAGGTTAATTGAGACTGCTGGTCCTCCTACAGGGTCAACCTCCTCCTCAGCTTTCTCCAGTTTTCCCCTAAATCAACCAGAGTGGTCAGCAGCCTCCTGTTCACTGATTGTGTGCACATATCTGCATCTGATTCTTTCAGCTCCTTGTTGGGTCTTTTGGAGGGCAGTCGTAACAGGTCCCATTTTGTGAGTGCTCCATAACCTCAGTAAAGAGCTGGATCCCCTTGAACCTTTCTCTGGACCTTCTTTTACTCAGGTTCTTCTCCATTTCCATCCCTGCATTTCTTTTAGATGGAACAATTATGGGTCAGAGTTTTGACTGTTGAATAGCAACCCCATCCCCTCACTTGATGGCCTGTCTTTCTAGTGGAGGTTAGCTCAACAAGTTCCCTCTTCAAACTGTAGGGCATTTTATCTAGGGTACTTCCCTTTGAGTTCTGGGAGTCTCTCACTTCCCATGTCTCTGCTACATTCTAGAGGATCCTCCCAACCTCCTTCCTCCCGAAGTTGCCTGTTTTCATTCTTTCTCCTGGCCCTCAGGGCTTCAGTCTTTTTCCCCCACCCAATACCAGATCATGTTCCTCTCTACCCCCACCCCCATCCCCTTTCTCTCCCCTGTCACTTGCTCCTCCCCCCTTGTGGTTGCTTTCTTCTCCTTCCAAAGTGAGACTGAGGCATCCTCACTTGGGCCCTTCAGCTTGTTGATCTTTTTGAGCTCTGTGGACTGTATCTTGGGTAATCTGTACTTTTCTTTCTTTTTTTTTTGATAATTTCCACTTATTGTGAGAACATACTGTACACGTCATTTTGGGCATGAGTTACCTCACTCAGAATAACAGTTTTTAGTTCCATCCATTTGCTTGCAAAACTCAGGATGTCCTCGTTCTTGATAGCTGAGTAGTATTCAATTGTGTAAATAAACCACATTTTCTGTTTCTATTCTTCTGTCATGGGACATCTGGGTTGTTTCCAGATGGCCATCATAAATAAGGCCGCTGATAACATAGTGGAACACGTGCCCATGTGGCATGGTGGGGCATCTTTTGAGTATAGTCCCAAGAGAGGCATTTCTGTGTCTTTAGGTAGATCTATTTTCAATTTTCTGAGGTACCTCCAAATTGATTTCCAGAGTGGTTGTAGCAGTTTGCAGTCCCACCAACAATGGAGGAGTGTTCCTCTTTCTCCACATCTCTCCAGCATCTCTGTTACCTGAGATTTTGATCTTATCCACTCTGTGCAGGCTATGCTGAACACAGAGAGTTGGAGGTTAGAAGTTGCCTGCTTTTTTAGCAAATTATGTTATTTGGAAAATGACATAATTTAAATTCATTTTAATTGTTTTCAAGATGGCATAAAGATATAATGCTTTATTAAGTCTTTCAGGATACCCATATTCTCTTAAAGTTGGCTCCACAGGAATATTGGGCTAAAATCTTGATTAGACAAGCTGTCTGATAATCACTGACTCCAAATAGAGAGTGGTGATATTTGCCAGTTATAAAAGTAATTATACATAAAAGTTTATAGCACCAGACAGAGTGAATACTGACATATATTATAGAAGTCATTAATAAATAAAAGTCTGACCCTCCAGGTAGAGAGCTTAATACATGGATGGTAATATTTTGGTCTGCAGGATACTCAGATTCTCTCTAAAGTGGGCTCCATGGGAATTTTGGGTTAAAATCCTGGTTTGACAAGTCGCCTACTTCTTATTGACAGGTATTAATAGAAGTGTGGTTTAATTGTTTTCATGAATTTACCCCACCAATGCCATATGCCTAGACAATGCCAGCTAGCAAGGGTTTGTGATTATTTTTGATATTTACCACAACAGGAAGTTCATATTCTCTTAACGTGGGCCTCACAGGAATTTTGGCTTAATTTCTTAATGAAATTAGGCATGACAGATTAGAGAAGGCTAAACAGGATCATACAGTGTTGTTTAGCTTACTTTGTTTTTTTTTAAATTATTTTAATTTTCATAATGGATGTAATTTTGAGTCTTGTGGTTATATTATGTCTCTGGGAAAGAGTACAAGATTCAAGTTTTTTGGGTTACAGACTAAAGAACATACTATTTTGGGAGTAGGGTTTTGTCTTTGTGTTTTTAAAAAGGGTGCTTAGGCTTTGGAGACCTTCCAGAGTTATATTGATTAGAATTGATAGAAGTAGACCTCCTGAAAAACTAAATTCATGAGAATCAAACAAAAAGATATCTTGACACTAAAATATTGTTTTGAGATTTATATATTACAGAATGAACAGTTTTGGAGAAGTACAATGTCAGAATGCTGAATTGGCCTGCTTGGATTCCTGATCTCAAGGACTTTCACCAGGTCCAGTCAAGACAGACATCAGGCTACAACTCTCCCATTTTCCCTTACCTCCCTCCGCCCCACAGGATATCTCAACACCCATGTACAACGTGAAGAAGTTATTGAAGAGTCATCACCCTGATTCCCTAACCTTTGGGAGTCTGAAAGTGATTATTATAAGGTTGTCTTTCTAGAGAATTTAGAAATGGTCATAAATTAACAGGAAGGAATTTAGTCAAATTGACTGAACAGCCACAATCTCATTTGGTAGAAATCCTTATATTTGTTACTAAGCTAAAGTTATAATCTTTTACATTGCAACAGAATTTATCTGATACAAATTTAGAGTTTCTTTGATATGAATTTCTTATCAATTTAAAATTAAAATTAATAGTTATCATATATAGGCATTATGCTTATATAATACATTTAAATATACAAGGCTTATACCCAGTTTTTACTGCTATTAAAAAACTAATCTGAGATTATTAAACATGTCAGTTAAGGGCGAAATAGTAAATTCATGGCTCTAAGTTTATAGTTAGAATGCTTTCAAGATAATTTATTAAGATAATTAACAGACAACAGTCCAGATTACTTACATAGTTAGATATTTTTCAAAAATGTCAAAAATCCACAAAATGTGACATATTACTTATTATTTGTTGAGACATGTGTGCTCTAACAGCTCCCCTTTGGTGGCGTCAAGGAAGAAATTGAGCATTTCCACCTCCAGATGAGGTATTATTACATTGTGGCTAGGTAACCACTGGGAAGAAATTGCCACAGACTAAATTCTGTCCATAAAATGACACATTGCATGATGGTTGACTAATAATTTCTGCCTAGCCAGAATGATCAGCTCATCATAACTCTGTCAAATGATCATATGCCAGAAAGCTGAAGGTTTGCTCTCACGCATTACTATCAGAGGACTGTACAAGTAGACAATTGTCTCTTCAACCTGTCTCAGTCTGAGAAGCCATGTTAGGCTTCCTATATTTTCAGATAATATTGGTCATTCTCAGATTTCTGACAGGGTTGAAACTAGTTATAGTCCCATAGCCTACCCAGGCTGTTTAACTCTGAGAAGACATATTTAATTAGAAAGTTATCAGACAGTATACAAGCTATCCAAAAGTAACAGACTTTAAGCCTTTCTTAAACTGGAATGTTCTGTTTAACTGATAAAACATTGGACTGGGAATTAGGTATATTTTATACTTTATAAATTACAAAATGATAATAGTTGTGCTTAACTTACATTTGAGAGAAAAGGTTTTTTTTTTCTTTTTTAATTAGACAGAAAGAATGAAGTGTAGGTTGATGTCATTATGCAGGTGAAGGCAGGCAAGGCAAAATGAGGCTGAGAAACACCTAAAGAAATGTTCAACATCTTTAGTCATAAGGGAAATGCAAATCAAAACAACCCTGAGATTTCACCTCACACCAGTGAGAATGGCTAAGATCAAAAACTCAGGTGACAGCAGATGCTGGCGAGGATGCGGAGAAAGAGGAACACTCCTCCATTGTTGGTGGGATTGCAGACTGGTAAAACCATTCTGGAAATCAGTCTGGAGGTTCCTCAGAAAATTGCTCATTGAACTATCTGAGGATCCAGCTATACCTCTCTTGGGCATATACCCAAAAGATGCCTCAACATATAAAAAAGACACATGCTCCACTATGTTCATCGCAGCCTTATTTATAATAGCCAGAAGCTGGAAAGAACCCAGATGCCCTTCAACAGAGGAATGGATACAGAAAAAGTGGTGCATCTACACAATGGAATATTAATCAGCTATAAAAAACAATGACTTTATGAAATTCGTAGGCAAATGGTTGGACCTGGAAAATATCATCCTGAGTGAGGTAACCCAATCACAGAAAAACACACATGGTATGCACTCATTGATAAGTAGCTATTAGCCCAAATGCTTGAATTACCCTAGATGCCTAGAACAAATGAAACTCAAGACGGATGATCAAAATGTGAATGCTTCACTCCTTCTTTAAAAGGGGAACAAGAATACCCTTGGCAGGGAATAGAGAGGCAAAGATTAAAACAGACACAGAAGGAACACCCATTCAGAGCCTGCCCCACATGTGGTCCATACATATACAGCCACCCAATTAGATAAGATGGATGAAGCAAAGAAGTGCAGGCCGACAGGAGCAGGATGTAGATCGCTCCTGAGAGATACAGCCAGAATACCGCAAATACAGAGGCGAATGCCAGCAGCAAACCACTGAACTAAGAATAGGACCCCCGTTGAAGGAATCAGAGAAAGAACTCGAAGAGCTTGAAGGGGCTCGAGACCCCTTATGAACAATAATGCCAAGCAACCAGAGCTTCCAGGGACTAAGCCACTACCTAAGACTATACATGGACTGACCCTGGACTCTGACCTCATAGGTAGCAATGAATATTCTAGTAAGATCACCAGTGGAAGGGGAAGCCCTTGGTCCTGCTAAGACTGAACCCCCAGTGAACGTGATTGTTGAGGGGAGGGCGGCAGTGGGGGGAGGATGGGGAGGGGAACACCCATAAAGAAGGGGAGGAGGAGGGATTAGGGGGATGTTTGCCCGGAAACCAGGAAAGGGAATAACACTCGAAATGTAAATAAGAAACACTCAAGTTAATAAAAAAAAAAACAAAAAAAAAACCAAAAAAAACAAAACAAAAAAAAAAAACGAGGCCTGTCATTGGACAAGAAAAAAAGGAGGGGCAGGATCAAAGTTTTAGAAGGAGGAGAAGGAGCAGGAGTGAGAAGAACTGGGAGAACATGGCAGCAGATGTTAAGATTCATCTCTGCGCATAGATACAGGTTATTAGGGCTATTTTGTAAGGGATGGGTGTGTAAAGGATTCTGTACTGTCTAGATGGGCCAATTATATCTTACGAATTGGATCAGAGGTTAATGTGTGGTGTGCTCTTTCACATGGTGATCTAATTGAATTCAAGAGAAGGTGCAGAGGAGGGATGCACCAAGCTTGAAGTGGGATGTGTGTGCCTGGTGTGGTAAGAACCCTCCAAGGGAAGTGTGAGTGAAACAGTTGGAACACACTGAAACAGCTTGCGGACCGCCCAGAGAATACCTTGGGGGCGGCATGGAGCCACTGAGATAAAAATACCCCCAGTGCCATGTGGCACCACAGGTACTAGTACTAGCGGGGGATAAGGGGCTACCAGGTGTTCAATATTTACCACGACAATTCTGACTGGTGTAAAATCGAATCTCAGGGTTGTGTTGATTTGCATTTCTTTGATCACTAAGGACTTTGAACATTTCTTTAGGTTCTTCTTAGCCATTTGATATTCCTCTGTTGTGAATTCTTGGATTAGTTTTTTTTTTTTTTTTTGGATTAGTTTTTTGATTGGATTGCTTGGTGGTAAGCTTCTTGAGTTCTTTATATATTATGTAGGATTAGTGAAGATTTTTTTCCCAATCTGTACTTTCCTGATTTATCTTATTGACTATGTCCTTTGCCTTACAGAAACTTCCCAGTTTCATGAGGTCCCATTTATCAATTCTTGATCTTAGAGCATGAGCCATTGGAGTTCTGTTTAGGAAATTTCCCCCTGTGCCAAGGAGTTCAAGGTTCTTCCCCACTTTCTCTTTTATTAGATTCGGTGTATCTGGTTTGATGTTGAGGTCCTTGATCCAACTGGACTTGAGCTTTGTGCATGGTGACAAATATGGTTCTATTTTCATTTTTCTACATAAGACAGCCAGTTAGCCCAGCACCATTTATTGAAGATTCTTTCTTTTTTCCATTGAATATTTTTGGCTTCTTTGTAAAGATCAAGTGTGTGCAAGTGTGTGGTTTTACTTCTGGATCTTCAAATTGTATTCCATTGATCACTGTCTATCTCTGTACCAATACCACACAGTTTTATTACTATGGCTTTGTAGTAGAGCTTCAGGTCAGGGATGGTGATTGCCTCAGCCATTGTTTTATTGTTAAGAATTTTCACTATTCTGGGTTTTTTGCCTTTTCCAGATGAATTTGAGAATTGGTTTTTCTATGCCTTTGAAGAATTTTGTTGTGATTTTGATGAGTATTGCATTGAATTGTAGATTGCCTTTGGTAGGAAGGCCATTTTGACTATGTTAATTCTGCCTGTCCATGAGCATAGGAGATTGCTCCATTTTCTGAGATCATCCTCCATTTCATTCTTGAGAGACTTGAAGTTCTTACCACACGAGTTTTTCATTTGTTTTATAATTATCCCAAGATATTTTATATTACCTGTGGCTACTCTGAAGGGAGTTGTTTCCTTAATTTCTTTCTCAGCCTGATATCATTTTAATAAAGGAAGGCTACTGATTTATATGAGTTAATTTTGTATCTGGCCACTTTGCTGAAGTTGTTCATCAGCTGGAGAAGTTCTCTGGTAGAATTTTTGGGGACATTTATGTATACTATCATAGCATCTGCAAATGGTGATACCTCTAATTCTTTACCAATTTGTATCCCTTTAGTCTCTTTTTGTTGTCATACCCAAACTTGTGGGAAACAACAAAAGCAGCCCTGAGAGGAAAATTCACAGCACTAAGTACACTGGTAAAGAAACTGGAGAGATCTTACACTAGCACCTTAACAGCATACCTGAGAGTTATAGAAGAAAAAGAATCAAACCCACCCAAGAGGAATAGAAGGCTGGAAAGAGTCAAACTCATGGTTGAAATCAATCAAATAGAAAGAAAAAAACAATACAAAGAATTAGCAAAACCAAAATCTGGTTCTTTGAGAGAATCACCAAGATACATAAACCCCTAGCCAAACTAACTAAAGGGCCCAGAGGCAGTATCCAAATTAACAAAATCAGAAATGAAACGGGAGACATAACAAGACAAAGAGAGTAAAGTCAAAATATCATCAGATCCTACCACAAAAGTCTATAATCAATAAAACTGGAAAATCTAGACGAAGTGGATAGTTTTCTAGACAGATACCACATACCAAAGTTAAATCAAGAGCAGGTAAACTTTCTAAACAGGCCCATATCCCATAAGGAAACAAGAAGTCATTAAAACCACCCCATCCCTCAAAAAAAAAAAAAAAAAAAAAAAAAAAAAAGCCCAAGGCCAGGGCCAGATGGATTTAGTTCAGAATTCTACCAGACCTTCTAAGAAGATCTGATACCAATATTCCTCAAACTATTCCATAAAATAGAAACAGAAGGAACATTACCTAATTCATTCTATATCTAAACCACACAAGGATCCTATATAAAAGAGAACTTCAGACCAATCTCCCTTATGAACATCGATGCAAAAATACTTAATAAAATTCTTGCAAACCTATTCCAAAAAAAAAACATCGAAACCATCATTCACCACGATCAAGTATGCTTCATCCAAGAATGCAAGGTTGTTCAATAAATGAAAATCCAGTAACATAATCCACCCTTTAAAAAAACTCAAAGGAAAAAAATTACATGATCATCTCCTTAGATGCAGAAAAAGCATTTGAAAAAATACAACACCTTTTCATGCTAAAAGTATTGGAGATATCAGGAATTCAAGGCCCATACCTACACATAATAAAAGTAATTTACTGCAAACCAACAGCCAATATCAAATGGAGAGATACTTGAAGCAATCCCACTAAAATCTGGTACAAGGCAAGGATGCCCACTCCTCCATATATATTTAATACAGTACTCGAAGTGCTAGATATATGCACAATATTATATTTGTCCATTTTCATGAAACTAGTTTTAAGAAATGCATGAATAAAACTTTGTATGCTTTGCAATTACAATCAGGTTTCAATATTTATTTTTACACAAATATTTTATTGAGTGTTCTCTCTATAGGAAAATTCTTCCTGGTGGAGCTAAAGAAACACAAAATTCTTTATTTAAAATTTAAAAAATGAAATGAAATAAGATTAAATAAACAGGTGTTAAAAGAAAGCCAGGTTCCTAATTTTAACTATCAAAAGCTTTCATATATGTGTTTTCTTAGCCCTTTCTACATGGCCGTAGCATAACCTGTGTCAGCGAATCTAAATCCTAGTTACACACAGTGTCTTCTCAGTTTTGAAATGCTGTGTTTAATTTCTTACTCCCTTTGTTGTTCATGATGGTTTCCCCAAGTTGTGTGGATGTGAGTTAAATGCGTCCTTGATCTGAAGTCTTCCTTTCTCAAATGTATTGGCAGTGGATATGTGTGAAGCTCTTTTGTGTATATGACCTCATAGACCCACACCTTACAGTTGATGTTGCCAGACAGCACTGTTGAGATAGTCTTTTATGGATCTGTTTTTCTTCTGCATTTTCTGTGATTTTAAAACTATTTAGTATAATTTTCACTTGAAGCATAATAATGTGATTTCTGTTATAGTTTCATGTCAATTTAAAAAAATTCACCCAAAATTGAGAGCATAAATGAAACAAATATTAGTAATGACAAAGATGTGGCTTAATAATGTTAATTAGTAATATCAAAAATACTAATTGGTAGAAGTTTCTCTCAGTATTCATAAATATAGCATGTTAAAATATAATGGAAAATGTGTAATTCTAAAGTAAGATGTGTCAGTTTTATATAATATTACATGAATCATCCTTGTGACACAGACGTGTAAAAGGAGTGGTGACTTTTTAAATTCTCATACATTAACTGGATATGATTTTAATTTTAATATTAATTACAGAGTAAATTTTAAAACACACAGTTAACTGATATAAATCTCAGAGAAATTTATTTTAAAGCCAGTTTTATATGTGTATATAATTTTATCATTTACTTGGGAATAAAACAAGTTTACAAAACAGAAAGAAAAAAATGAAAGAAAGTAAAAGAAAAAACAAAAAATAAACCACATATTAAAATAAGATAATGTGCCATGCCTGGCTGTGTAGAGAGTATAAGCCCAGGCTGGCTTACAGAGTAAGATCTTTTAAAATCAAGGAAAGAAGATAATGGATAAAATTAAAAGATCAGAAAGTAGAAAATAAAACGGCATTATCAACTATAAATAAAAAAGAAAATGGACTAATACCACCATGAAAATATGAGGCTTTGAATATTTTGAATAAAACTCAGCAATATGAAGTTTAAAACATACTTGATAAAAAATGTCGCATAGGACCAGAAACATGGCTCTGCAGATAATGTCAGGCAATGTAAGTTTGGTTCCTGGAATTCATTACAAGTGGATATGAGACCACGTATATAAGGTTCTTCACTGACCTTCACATATTTCAGTGCATATGTCAGACATATCTCTCTCACACACACACACACACACACACACACACACACACACAGAGAGAGAGAGAGAGAGAGAGAGAGAGAGAGAGGTGCACACACATATCACTCTTTCTGTTATACATATGCACACACACACACACACACAAACACATACACATAATTGCACAGCATATATATCAAAGACCTCTCTCACACACACATACACACAATGAAAATAAATTCAAAAGATTTTTAAGGCCCATATAATTGTGAGGTTAAGTATGCATATACGAGGACAAATACATGAACTTCACATGAAATTAGATTTTTAAAGGATGTGTATGTAGGATTGCACTAATTAGATTCTAGACCCCAAAATGTGAGATGCCCTGAATTACTGTAACTCAATACACTGACCTGAAACACAGTGGGGACTCATTAGTACTGAACAGCTGGGAGTGGAAGAAGAAAGGGGTGAGTGAGGAGATGGGCAGGGCACAGAGGAAGAGATGGCACATGACAGGCTCTACTCCTTAGGCGTTTCCTTCATTTACTCTGTATTTCACAGTCTGCTTCCATAGGGGATCTTCTGCAGGTGCAATTTTGCCCACTGTAGATATGAGTTGCAGGTATGTCTTTTCAAATGGCATGTAGACCTTATGAAAGCAGTGAACACACGTTTTCCTCTGGGGTTTCCAACCTCATATTACTACTTGGGCACTTAAGCACATTTTGTCAGGTGAACTTATCTTTACCTGAATGTATACCAACATAACCTAGGGATATTCCAGTGAGCATCCACAGCAACGAAAATGCAATATGTAAATGGATACAATACAAAGGCCACATATTTCATCAGAAATAGAAGACTAACAACAGAATGTACCGTAAGCCTGGAAGTTTTGGATACTTTGTGACAACTAGATAGCTTATTCAACTGTGCTCACAACTTTGATTATCCCAATTTAACATGCTGAAAGCTCTATTTATATCGGGATTTTATTTTATAGGAAATAAAAACATAGAGTAGTAGGATAATGTGTCTACTAAAGATCCTTTTCAGAGCTTATGCTCTAGTTTGAGAAACTGATAACTGCAGTGTCAAAAGCATGAAATTCTGAAGTGATGCCATGTCAACATGGCTACTGTTTTTTTTTACATACTTAGCATATTTTTCAGAAAATACTGACTTGACCATGACAGTACTACAAGAATTCAAAACAAGTGTACTAACATTGACCATTTTTATCCTGCCTCTACCAGAAAAGCACATCTTGCTTCTGGTTGGCAGGGCCAGTTCTTTAGCCTCTGTAACAAAAAAGATGCATTTGAGTGCCATTCACGTAAGTTCCCTCAGATCTAACTTCTCTCCTTACATTATATGAGATCAGACTGAAATCAAAATTGTGTGCTATGTCCTCAGTAAATGCTAAGCTGTTAAGTGTTTCCCAGCCCTTTCATACCTGTGCATAATGAAGGCACTCTTTCATCATCCTTCCACTTAAAACATTAAGAATGGACTTCATTTTCAATAACTAGGCAGAAGTCGCTTTGCAAAGATAGCATGGAAGCCCACTAGCAAGTCAAAACAAGAGTGCAAGGCCAACTAAGAAATGCACTATTCTGAAGAAGGACTTACAAAAGGATTAATTTGTGACACAACAGGCTTTGAGAGGGAGAGTGGGATGCTTGGCATTTATTATCTACATTTTATTTTAATTCACTAATTGTCCAGTCAGTAGGAAAAATCTATACAAATGCACCAATAGACTGAAAATCATGCTTTACAAGGGGAGGCAACATCGGTGGCAGCACTGAATGCTCTCTGTAATTTTTAGCTTGATTTACAGCATATGTATGCTATTGTTCTCCTTACTTCTAAAGCAAATGCCCATGTACATCTCTATCTTCCTTATAATAATTAGCATAATCGAGTCACATAATTAACATACTAATCAAAATTTGCCCATAATATTATCAAAAATGCTCAATAATTTTTTATAGTGTGATAGGAAAATTTGCTTAAGACTGGAACATAATACAAGCACACATAACTTCCAGAATTACTCATAATGCTCCTGGCATCACACCTGAGCTTTTGCTCCGTGTCACCTGTGAATTTCTCATCAGGACTTAACATACGTACATACATATATATGTATACATATACATATATATATATAAAAGAATATGTGAATTTCTATTTGATGGAAGCTCTATTAAGACCACTTGATGTTTGAAAACCCTTTCTCTAAACATTTCTAAACATTTTTTTTAAAATTAAAAGTACCATAACAAAGCTTTCTAGTTACTTTTAGTACTATCTCTGATATTTAATGAAAATAATATTAATTAAATATTAAATTAATTAATTTAAACATTAATGTTAATAAATCAAAGCTTATAACATTGTAAGCTTGGATTTTTATTAATATTTTTCATTTTTGATATTTCTTTTATAGATTGACTATATATATACATATATATGTAAACCTTCCTTTTTAGAATGCAGTTAGCAAATATTTACTTAACATATTCTATTTAAAACTTTTTACTTCCTCAGTTCATTTGTTGTTTAACTGTGATACCAGCTATTAAAAGCCAAAATGTAGATGCAAAATTAAAATTATCACTGTTTATCTCTCAAATGATTTCATAAATGTATGACTTACTAGTTTAGAGATAAGGGAGTAACTGAGTAACTATAGAATTCTATAAAAAGTTCCACCAAGTGTTATAATGTTTTATTCTCATGTATGCTGACCTCACATTATGTTTTCTTGTTTTTCATTAATTGTATTTTTTGAGATGATATAAATGTTAAGCCAAGTTAAACTTGTAAGTCACCCACCTCTGTTTCGCAAGTGCTGGGTTTAACACCAAGGCCTATCATATAAATTATTGCACAAATTGCATTTGGAAATTGTATATAATTAAGAGACATCAGATACCTCTATCCTGCTATAGTGACTTAACTATGGGTAAGGAATGAGAGTCCTTTCTTGATGGAAATTTTCAATTTCCAAGTTATTTTGTTGTAATCCTTATGCCAATGAGGTGAAACAAGTGCTCTTTTTTCTTGAACATATCCTTTGGCATGCCCAAGATGGCACTAACCTAGCACAGGTATGGGCAGGGACGTGAGAGCAGGCACGATGGCTCTGCCTCTTCCTGGTTGAAGAGTTGGGGGAGCTAGCTGTTGAAGGGCAAGAGAACTCGACCTCGTTGTGGGCGCAGGGGAGCTGATGTGATGACCAACTCAACTACAACCCAAGTCCAGAGGAAAGGTTGTGAGTTGGCCCAACCCCAATATCTGCCCCACCTGTCAACCTTTAGCATACAAGAAGGGGCGAGTCTTACTGATCCAAAGCTGCAGGATGTCCCTGACAGGATGAAAACAGGATATACAAGGGGATCCAGTGATGTCCAGTGAGGATCTAGTATTAATAGTGTGCAGAAGCTACAGTCTTCAAACCAGACCAATGACTCATTGCAACCAACCTTTCCAAGGAAAAAACTGTGTGGACAAATTGGTATACAATAGATATACTGTAACATAATACAGCTTCCAGGGGGATATTCGTTTGTTTGTTTGTTTTGTTTTTGTTTTAATTTAATTATTACTTTCATTTTCTTTGGGTGAGAGAGATTGCAAGGTCAAAGGACAGTTACAAAGGGATGGAGAGATGAGCAGGATTGGGGTGCACAATATGCAATTCACAGAGAATCCATAAAATGTTACAAAAAGTGAAAAATGGAGATGTCTACTGAAGTCGAATTAAAAATTAAAAGAGGAAAAATAATGTATTTTTATCCTACTGTATCCTGACCTGCTTCAGTGTTGTCTGCACAGCTTTTTATAACCTTATACTTTTTATGCACAATGGAAAAATACTTTGGTTTAAAAATATAATCCCCCAATGACTATGAAGTGAGCTAAAGTATAAAAATGGGAACATGAATTAAAAGTGACATTTTTTCTTTCTTTTTTGATAATCAAGCTAGATAATTTATGTTTGTATTGTATCAAGCTAATTTTAAGAGATGCAGTCCCCGAAGCTGATTTTGTTGATTATGTCTTCTTTATATTCTATAACTCAAAAGGAAAATGTAAAACTTTCCATAAAATGAAACTGCTGCTTCTTTATGCTCTCATTTTGAAGGCATATAAATATGAGCATGACTTATGCAGAGATTTTCTAGCCAAATTTGAAGATGATTGATTCTCAGCCCAGAATACCAACAGTATCAGAATAGATGAGAAGAGACCGGAATAAAAGAAGGAGTGTTTCCCCCCCTGCAACATCACAGTGAAAATGGAGAGCCGGGAGAGCTTGTTCAGAGAATACAAGATGACTAAGCGCTGTACAGTAGCAGACTACATTACCAACAAAAGGAAGGAGAGTCAAATCACTGCCATTATCATTTTGTGAAAACAATGTTAGATCAATCATTAATGATGCATGCTTCTGATAAAGGAATACTCTCGGGTAAATTAAAATGTGCATATCATGTGTTCTCCACAGAGAAAGGCATGCTATTGTTTACCTATCAAAAGACGATTTGGCCCAGGCTTCATATAGTTGATGAACAGGAATATTACAGACACATCTTTACTTCTAATTACGCCTTTGAGCTCCCTAAGTCATTACTCAAGCTGTAAGCCAGAGCTGGCCAGCTTCTTTATGTGCATCCTGAAGAGGCACTCCTGACTGCCTAAAGTCCTCAACAGAGCTTAGTCAGACATTTTGTATCCAGCATATGAATTGGTAAGCTCTTATTCCTTAGGTCCATAAAGGATTCTATCCTCTGGACAAAATGAAGGAAAAATACTAGTATGTGTGCCTTAAAAAGAGTTAAAAGTTAAAAGAGAACTTGGTATAAGACCGTAATTCATTATTTCAGTAAACTTCAGCATGTGGCTATTTTATTGTAAAACATCTTTAACTGACAAAAGGTTTGTATTAAATATATTCATTTGGTATAATACAGAAAGACCATTTCTACATAGGTGCTATCCTTAATCTAAGTTTCTCATATAATCTTTGAAAATTTTCTACAATATGTTTTGATCATGTGCACCTTCCCATTGTTCCCGCTGAGTACTCCAAGATCCACCCATGCATCTCCCTACTTCCCAACTCCTCCTACTTCCTAGCCTCCTTTTTTGCTTTTATATTTTTCATTCATTGTTATTTCTCCCATGTATCCATATAGCTACCAATTTAAAAGCTGCAAATAAATGCAGGTGTCACTTGGGTCTCACTGTTTATTTCATTTGCCTAACTGAAACCCTGACAGGCTGTTTTGAGCGTTATCCCTGCCTAAATAGCAGAACTGGGAGCAGATGGTGAGCTGGTTCATTTTGATTAGACACGTCTGGGTTATTACACTTGAAGAAGTACTTTATTAAAGGCCCTTGAAAAATAATACAGTAAATTCTTCTTAGACTTGAATGTGGAATAATTAATAGTAAGCAACACATTTATCGAACAATTCACTAGTAACTAAATTATACATTCTATTATTTATACATAATTTTCCGCATATGGACCATATAATTAAACCTTTGTAAGAGTTGCAGGAACATATTTAAAATTTACCTAATACACCCTATGAAACACTAAAAATATTACTATAAGAAAAATTTGGTGATATTATGTATGTGTGGAAGGTCTTTTGCTCTTATAACAATATCTACCCAAACTCTTAAACACTTCCTTAAAGATACATGCAAACTGCATGCACTTCAAAAGACACTCTGTTGACTAAGCTATACACAGTGACACAAAGACTACATGCTATCACTCATATAGGGAATCTGTAAAGCTGGTCTCACAGGAGTAGAAGGTTGGGGGATATAGAGGAGAAGGGGGTGGGAGAGGCTAGCCAACCAGAAAGTCATTACAAGGAGTAGGAGAGCCACATTTAATAATGTGCTAGTATTTCTAAACAGTTGAACAGAAGATTTTGAAAATGTCACTACAAAGAAATGACAAGTGCTGTGATGAATACGCTAATGATGCTGGCTTGATTATCACAAAATGTATATATTAATCAAAATATCCCGTCTTAGCCCATAAGTGTGTACTTAGAAAGTAAACACTTTTTAACTACATGGACTAAAAAAGACTTTTGTCCTTCATTGGCTCTTCTCATAAATGGCCATCACTATTTTTTTCAGCCTTACATAGCTATAAGATTCAGCTGTACAGTTGATTTAACAAATGATGGATGTAAGGCCAAATTGCCCATGTTCGTGCAGGCAGTAAGTAAGGAAGCTGATATGTGGACAAGGTCAGGGTCAGTCCAGAGGCGACTTATTACTATGATGCTTTCGGAGACCATAGGTATGTGATGAAAACTATAAAATAATAATGATAGATAATCTATCATTTTACTGTAAAAAATGACCAATTTGACTAAATGCTGTTGAAAAGGCTCCTCATAAGCATATGCTCCATCTGGACCATTGCAGGAGGTTCTGGCCTCTGCACTGACTTCCCATCAATCAGATCTCTACAAAGAAGCTTGACTCGGCTTCTGCATGTTCCAACCTCAAATCAGGATACCTCACTTGCCTGTAGGAACTTAGTTGCAGTCATACTGACTTTGTGTGAGTTTCTAATTGTGCTGAAATCTTTCTGTTTTTTTTTTCTTCATAAGAAGGCTCTTCTTCTTTTCTTGTAAAGTTGTTTGGATCCAGATTTACACCTCCATTCCACAATGCTTCCACTCGGAAGCTATATTTATCTACCAATCTGATTTCATTATTTCTCATAAATCTCTTCCTCCTTACATCTTTTGTAAACCTATGACTTGAGATCAAGAGGATGATATGTTTTTCCTAGAAAAATGTAAGTTTCTTGAAGGGAACGATGTAGATTTCTGTGATCTGCTATGGCCACCTATGCTCAGAGCTGAGTACCAGATCATGTACGTGAAAGAGGCATGTAAATATTGTTTTGATTTCTTTTAAGAAAAAGGAAGAGTAGAACAGAGAAGAAGTTTGGAGGAAAAACAGAGCAGAAAGAAGCAAGGAAGAGCTCATGTTGTATGGTTGCTCTATGGCTCTCCCTGGCGTGCAGACTTCCTGATGAGGGTAGTCATGTCCTTGCAAACTTGCCCAGGCACAAGGGCTTTATCCTGTGACTGTCAGATTTAAAACAAACAAATGCAAGCTTCTTTTGCAAGGAGTTGTTCTCTCTAGGGTCCCAATCAATACTTCCATTTCCAGTCAGCTTTTGGCTTGCCAGTCCCTACGTGTTAAGACGACTTCGAAGGGCTTGATTTCTCCATGTGCTTTCCCTTGAAGCTCTTCACATTTGCTTTCAGGAAGGCGTGTTCCCCTTTCAGTAAAGATTCCTCCCAAGCTGTGCTTTAATTATTAAAATGTTCTTCCTTGTACTGAGAGTGGATTGGTCTCTGCATAACTCCTTTTCACTAATCTTGATTCTGTATTCTGGAGCAGTTTAAACATCCCACTACCCAACTCCACACTCCTGCAGATTATTTAAAACATGGTATCATGCAGACTCTTGAGCCTACCTTCCTCCCGATTAAATATTTTCTTTCATGCTAATAAATGTTCTTATGAAAATGTCATCCAAAGCTACTTAAGCACTTTTGAAGGGATATGTCATATCCATCTGCTCAAGCAGCTGATGATAGTATTAGTAGGAACAGCATAGGAGGATGTGAGGGTTGTTTTTTTTTTTTTCATTAGGCAATTTGCACCATTTAAGAATAATAAAAGGACTTCAGGGGGAATCACTATCCCTGAACTCAAGCAGTATTACAGAGCAATAGTGATAAAAACTGCATGGTATTGGTACAGAGACAGACAGATAGACCAATGGAATAGAATTGAAGACCCAGAAATGAACCCACACACCTATGGTCACTTGATTTTTGACAAAGGAGCCAAAACCATCAAATGGAAAAAAGATAGCATTTTCAGCAAATGGTGCTGGTTCAACTGGAGGGCAACATGTAGAAGAATGCAGATCGATCCATGCTTATCACCCTGTACAAAGCTTAAGTCCAAGTGGATCAAGGACCTCCACATCAAACCAGACACACTCAAACTAATAGAAGAAAAACTAGGGAAGCATCTGGAACACATGGGCACTGGAAAAAATTTCCTGAACAAAACACCAATGGCTTATGCTCTAAGATCAAGAATCGACAAATGGGATCTCATAAAACTGCAAAGCTTCTGTAAGGCAAAGGACACTGTGGTTAGGACAAAACGGCAACCAACAGATTGGGAAAAGATCTTTACCAATCCTACAACAGATAGAGGGCTTATATCCAAAATATACAAAGAACTCAAGAAGTTAGACCTCAGGGAGACAAATAATCCTATTAAAAAATGGGGTTCAGAGCTAAACAAAGAATTCACAGCTGAGGAATGCCGAATGGCTGAGAAACACCTAAAGAAATGTTCAACATCTTTAGTCATAAGGGAAATGCAAATCAAAACAACCCTGAGATTTCACCTCACACCAGTGCGATTGGCTAAGATCAAAAACTCAGGTGACAGCAGATGCTGGCGAGGATGTGGAGAAAGAGGAACACTCCTCCATTGTTGGTGGGATTGCAGACTGGTAAAACCATTCTGGAAATCAGTCTGGAGGTTCCTCAGAAAATTGGACATTGAACTGCCTGAGGATCCAGCTATACCTCTCTTGGGCATATACCCAAAAGATGCCTCAACATATAAAAGAGACACGTGCTCCACTATGTTCATCGCAGCCTTATTTATAATAGCCAGAAAATGGAAAGAACCCAGATGCCCTTCAACAGAGGAATGGATACAGAAAATGTGGTACATCTACACAATGGAATATTACTCAGCTATCAAAAACAACGAGTTTATGAAATTCGTAGGCAAATGGTTGGAACTGGAAAATATCATCCTGAGTGAGCTAACCCAATCACAGAAAGACATACATGGTATGCACTCATTGATAAGTGGCTATTAGCCCAAATGCTTGAATTACCCTAGATCCCTAGAACAAACGAAACTCAAGACGGATGATCAAAATGTGAATGCTTCACTCCTTCTTTAAATGAGGAAAAAGAATACCCTTGGCAGGGAAGGGAGAGGCAAAGATTAAAACAGAGACTTAAGGAACACCCATTCAGAGCCTGCCCCACATGTGGTCCATACATATACAGCCACCCAATTAGACAAGATGGATGAAGCAAAGAAGTGCAGACCGACAGGAGCCGGATGTAGATCGCTCCTGAGAGACACAGCCAGAATACAGCAAATATAGAGGCGAATGCCAGCAGCAAACCACTGAACTGAGAATAGGTCCCCTATTGAAGGAATCAGAGAAAGAACTGGAAGAGCTTGAAGGGACTCGAGACCCCAAAAGTACAACAATGCCAAGCAACCAGAGCTTCCAGGGACTAAGCCACTACCTAAAGACTATACATGGACTGACCCTGGACTCTGACCCCATAGGTAGCAATGAATATCCTAGTAAGAGCACCAGTGGAAGGGGAAGCCCTGGGTCCTGCTAAGACTGAACCCCCAGTGAACTAGTCTATGGGGGGAGGGCGGCAATGGGGGGAGGGTTGGGAGGGGAACACCCATAAGGAAGGGGAGGGGGGAGGGGGATGTTTGCCCGGAAACCGGGAAAGGGAATAACACTCGAAATGTATATAAGAAATACTCAAGTTAATAAGAAAAAAAAAAAAAAAAAAAGAGGCATCCCAAGGGGGAATGAGAAAAAAAAAAAATTTCCTATTTGATCCCTTTTCTCAATCAAGGTTTCCAAGCAACATTTGTCTTATATTTACCCAACCAATATAAAAGCAAATCAAAGTTCCACCATGTTAATTACACTCCAGTAAGACTTCCATTATCTCAGGCTACCCTATCAGATCAAGCATTACTGCTGATGAGTACTGTTTCCTTCTTTTCATTGGGAGAAATGTCTCAACAAGGTGTTTGCTGTGAGTGTATGCATGTGTGTATGTATCTGTTCATGAAAGCATGCAGCAGGTACTCAGGTGGTCTTTCAAGGGTTGCTTTCTAGGTTTTAGTAAAGAACTCCTAAACAGAGAACCAAAGGCCCCCTCTCAGAAATATTCTCTGTGCATTTGGGGAGGGGATATAAAATCCATATAATCAGTATATTTGGCAGAAAAATTATTTGAAACATATACTTCCAAGGAAATGACTCAAAATGATATCCTTCACAGAAAGTTAAGAATTTCATGTTTTTGTATTCTTTTATTCTTCATGGAACCGACAACAAAATATAGCAGTAAGGGTCAAACCCTTTAGGGGATCACATTTGGATAGGAACCCTCTCATCTGTTAGATGGGTGAACTCATAGGCTTACAAGAAATTTGAAAACAAATTACATTCATAACACAACTTTCAGTGTGGTGGAGAAAAACACTTCATATTATCCCAAATCTCCCGCAGATTTGTCCAGTTGACAGTAAACAACAACAAATCGTTATTAATCCTTATCTAAAAATCACAAAGGAGACTAACAATGATGGATCAGCAATGTTTGTTCATGAAGTGTTCTGAGAGCATCAACTAGGTTAGCAGAATTTAGTGGTTTAAATGGAAATGGTCCCACAGACTCACATGTTTGAATGCTTGTCCCACATGGAGGGTCACTATTAGAAAGCATGGTCTTTTCGAGGTAGGTATGACCTTGTTGGAGGGAGTCTGTCACTGTGAGGACAGGCTTTGTGGTCTTAGATGCTTAAACCCAGTTCAGTGGGCTGCACGCTGATAAAGATGTAGAACTCTCAGTTATCTCTCCAGCAGCACATCTGCTTGCCTGTCACCATGTTTCCACAATGACAAAAATGTTCTAGCCCTATGAATTGTATGGCAGCCCCAATAAAATGTTTTCCTTTAAAACAAAACAAAACAAAACAAAACCATGGTCATGGTGTCTCTTCACAGCAATAGAAACACTGACAAAGGTACGAGACAAATAAGTCCATCTTTAGAAGGCAACAACAGAGAAAGGGTACATCCTTCTGACTTGTGTTGTTCCTGGGCTCCTACCCTATAGTGTTATGTCCTAACCCTGTGAAAGCACATAGTAACTTCTCTTGACAAAGAACCCTCAAAGGGAGGTAGATGCTTGAAAATAAAGCCTAAAAACATTGGTGAGTTGTAGGAGTTTCCCTAATTGTTGATTGGCTAATAAAAACCACAAAAACCAATCTCTAAGTGAAAGAGAAGGTGGGATTTCCGGACACGACAAGAAAAGAGGAGGGAGGATTTGGGAAGTCAGACCAGATGAGGGGAGCAAATAGTATATAAAAGTCACTAGTGTTTCCTTTTCACCGGGCAGCCATCTCTGCAGATACTGGAGTCATGTTTGACGGTCTACAGACCAGGTATGGGAATGTATGGCCTTTGGAACTCGAGTGGTAACTCCAGGCATTTTCAGAAAGGATGCATTTGGGTGGCTTAACAGGGAACCAGGGTCAGTCTGCTGTTTTCAGCATCTGGCAAAGAGGAAAGAGCGGCAAATGATTCTAGAACCTAGCTGGAACTAGCATGGATGTTTTAAAATTACATGCAACAGTGAATACTAAGTAGAAGACAACAAAAACTGAATAATTAAAGAAAATTACATGGAGTTAAAAACAGAAGAGAAGCCCAAGTGCTGCCTTTGACCTTAGTGTTGCAGACTCCAGCCATCTACACTTAGCGTCTATTACATAGAGACAGAAGACAATAGACAAGTGAGAAAGTATAGTAAAAAAATAAAACACTACAGAGACCCTTGGAAAACCTCTTCCACAAAGATTTCAGTTCTGGTCATTCAAGGAAACTCCTAGCTGTCCATCTCACTGCAATCTCTTCATTCTTCAATGCTGACAAAGTACTCACACAGATACTGTTCTTAAATAAAATGTAACCAAAACTATCAAATAAGATATAAAGCCTCCAATGTGGGAAATAGTGACCAAGAACAAAGCAAAAACTCAGGAAGAGGAAGAGAGCATGAAGAGAAACAAGGAAATTCTATAGAAATATTATCTGGCTTTTTGACAATGTATTCTACCACAAACAGATATGAGTAACAGGAAAAGGTGTAGGAATATATATATATATATATATAAATATAAATATATATATATAAATATATATATATATATTTATATGGAGAGAGAGAGACAGAGAGACAGAGAAACAGAGAGAGAGACAGAGAGAGTGAGACAGAGAGAGAGAGACAGAGAGAGAGACAGAGAGAATGAGACAGAGAGAGAGACAGAGAGAATGAGACAGAGAGAGATGTTGTTGCATTCATATGAGAATGTTTAGGACAACATAGTTTGCATCTACTAGATATATTCAGCGGCATAATTATGCATTTTAACGTATGTATCAAAATAAATGCTAGAAGCCCCCCTACTTATTATATAAACAGATGAACTAGCATTTGCATATCTTATAAGTTTATTAACAATTGCATTTAAAGATACAAACATTTATTATATGCTTTAAATACACAATGCTGCTTCTTGAAAATAGTATTTTTTAACTTGTCATTGTTGATCTTTGGTATATGCATGCATGCATGTGTGTGCGTGCATGTAAAGTCAAAAGGCATTTTCATGTTTTCCTCTAGTTCTCTCTATGTCATTGACAGAATAGGATCTAGAGATGAACCCTAACCTTTCCAATTCCACTAGACTGGCTGGCCAGCAAGCCTCAATACATTATAAGTGCTTTACTGACTGAACTATCTCAACAGGCCCATACTCCCCTTTTCAGCTTTCCCTAATTAAAAAAACAAAACAAACAAACGAACAAAAACAGTAAAATCTGTCCTTAAGCTGGAAAGACTTCTAATTACAAAACTCTTGCAAATTCTGAATGTAAGCTTGTCTTCCTTGAAACCATCTTCATCTGTGAGACCAAATCACAAAGTGTCTTCTCTTCCCTTTGAAGTGTATTTCTGCCTCTTTATCATTTATGTGGCTATGAATTATGTCATCACCTTGTGACATTCATTCTTTAGTCCTTGAACTTCCCTATCCCCACAATGCTGGCTTTCCTGCCCTGTTATTTCTTAGAAGCAGTGTTGCCCTTATTGGCACTCGATAAATACCAGCTATCAGAATTGATTGTAGGAAAAGGCCAAGATTCTTCATACCCCAGATCTCAGGAAGTCAGGAGGCCAAAACCTGCAACTTCTGATTCGCACTAATTAGAATTCTACAAGGAGCATAACGTAGACTCTCAGAGCCTATATTCTTCAGAATATGTTACATGATGCATTTTTTTCAGAATCCACATTTCATAGTACATAAAAATAATATCAATGCATCAAAACATAATCACTAACTTTGTGCCTTTAGAATTTGCTGGAAATCACAGATCAGCCAGATATTGGCCTATTATTTATTTCCATTCTGCTTTATCAAACATAGAAATGTAATCTATCTTGAACAATATTAACAAACCTTGATAGATCATGTTAGAAAATCTAGCCACTAGCACAACTAATTTACCACTGATCAATTAAAATGCCTGCTTTCTATTGTTCGTTGTCATATTTATAAGATAAAACTACAGTGAGGAAATAAACTACCATGTCTTTAGCACAAGCAAGGGGTCTAAACAGGACTATAGACAGTGACTAGCTGAAGGATTTGGAGGGACTTCTTAGCATCTCTAGGCTTCGGTTTCTTCACCTGAACCAGGCAACAATGCCAATCATTCACTAATGGCAGTGCCATCAGGAGTTGATATGCTGACCCATGGAAAAGGCAGGAAACCTGACAGCCCTACAGGAAACATAAGGATAACAGGTACTCATATAATAGTGCAACTAGTTTCCCACCTGATAAAGTTAAACAATGATCCCTGGGTATACGATTCATGAAGGAAAGTAGCAATTTTCGCAACACAGTAACAATGATCTGTTAGTGCAAATTTGTTCAAGCCTTTCTTGTTAAAACATTTTAATTTCTTCAGAAAATATTTGAATTGTAAAGGAAATGTTATTTACAGCTACGAGCACAGGCAGTGCCATCACGGGTTCTCAACCTTCTTAATGGTGTGACTCTTTAATGCAGTTCCTCGTGTCATGGTGACCCCCATTATAAATTATTTTTGTTTTCTACCTTTCCTATTTTTATGAATTGTAATGTCAGTATCTATGTTTTCTGATAGTCTTAGGTGACCCCTGTGAAAGGGATCCTAAACCATGGGTTGAGAACTGCTGAACTATGGAATCCTCAGATCATAAACGGTACCAAAGGACTGATTGTGTGGCCTTATGCCATTTTGATACAGGATTCATCAGCTCCTATAAAAGAAAAAGTTGCTGTTTCTCACAAGTTGGGTGAGTCAATCTTCTGGTATAAGATGCTTTTTGCTCTCTGCAGCCTAGGATAATCCCCACAGGAGGACCTCTGAGCCACTCAGGTGGCAGGGAGCAAGTTACTGCTACAGACTGTCACGGAAGTTATCTTATTTGCCATCTGTTCTTAATAGAGTCAGCATCTGCCACTACGCCATTATGCCACTATGACATGAGCGTTCTGCTTGTTGTAATCTCAGTCAACATCTCTACCCTTATTTACTGGACTGACCCTGGATTTCGAAACATGAAACATTCTTCTTCCTGAGAGTTTGAGTCTCTGGTCACAGCAAAGCAGAGAACATTATCTGTCTTCTTGAAGGCATGTGCTGTATCAAGAAACTTCTGAAAACAAAGTCTGTCCTCAAGAAAGTTGTAGTCCTTGGGAAAAATCTAAAATGTATACTTTTTATACATCATATGTGAACAGTGAAAATACTTACAGCAAAGTACTTCCAACAGTAATATACAAAGGCTCAAACTCCCACTGCTATCAGAGATTCTTCATTGGTATTTCTTTAACTTTTCATTTACTGATGAATTTCCCAGTATCTGGGAAAAATGTAAAGACTACTTGTGATAGTAGATCATATACTAGGTTTTTGAAGAATAAAGAATGCATCATAGTAAAATATTTGCTTACTAAAGTGTATGTAAGCAATCTTAGATGAGCATCATGGATGTAAAGAATGGTTCTTTGTTATTTTGTTTAAATTTATTTTGGAAGAAACTATTCTTTTTTAATTTTTTTCAGTTGCCATTTTTTTTAAATTCTTATTTCATGTCCTTAAGTTTTTGTCTCTCTGTGTTCTGAATTTTTAAATTTCCAGTCTGAAAACTTTTTTATATGGAAATGTTTGTTAATATTTATTTAATGTTACCATTTTTTCTTCTCTAGGAAGAATCATTTTTGAAGTATCATCACATTGAAAATAGACTCTTGTATTTTTTCATCTCATCCCAACCTGGTTCAGATATTGCCTAAAGCAACTCAGTTCCTTTGAGGCTCTTTTAGGATTTCCCTCACCAACATGAAAAGGATCTACCGCAAAAAATCAAATCTGAACAATGTGGTTGTCATTGTCAAGAAGACCTTGACTTTGTTCTGATAAAGTGTAGAGGATTTTTTGTTGTCGTTGTTGTTGTTTTGTTTTATTTTGCTTCTCTTTGTTTTAAAATTAGTAGCTGACATGGAGGGGTGGTCCAATCATGTGATTCTGTAGTTCATTTCTTCTCTAATTTCCCAAGCTGCAATTTCCCCTTATTTCACCCCTGAAGACACCCCTCTGACCTCTTTTGCCAGCGGTATGATCTTCCAATGACTGACTATCTACCTCTGCTTCACTCCAAGAACCTGCTTACATATCTAGTATCTGACTATCCCTGTCCCCTGCCTCTGCCCTCCCTGTTTGCTATGTCTGCACAAACTGCCAGAACAGCCATTGGAGCTGGATCGGCAAGTTTCCTACAGACAATTTTCCATTAGAGATACTCTGAGTTGCATAGTATTTTGTCTTCTGGTTCTTCTGTAGGCTTGATTATAAATATTTTTATTTGCTCTCCTTATTAATTTCTAGGCAGCCATTGTCAGATAATGTAGCATTTCAGAGCTAAGTAAGTGTATATACTAATTAGGTGCATATTAAGTACATACTATGCTCTATTATTTATGTTTAATAAACAATAATTATTAAGTGCATGTTATCTCCCATCATATTGGCATATTTCATCTGTTTATAAAGCTTGAAATAATTTTGTTTTCTGATTATTCTTTTGCAATTTTACCGTATATCTTGTAGTATTTTTGCTATAGTAAAATTATATCACTGCACTGACAGAATGGAAATACTGACTGGGAAAGTATTACTGAGGGCTAACAAAAGACCTTGGGTTGGCTCTGGGGAAATGGTTCTGATGGATCCTTCCTATGTCTCTCTTCTAGATCAAGCCCTGGAGTCCTGTGATTAGAAAAAAAGTAGTAACCAAGTCAAGAAAAGGCTGCTACAATGTAGTAAAGGCTATTGTAGTGAGAAGTTTCAACTCTTCTTTAATGCCATTGAAAGGCAATAAGCCAAACTAACATAACCTTCTGGCCTGAGTGCTCTAGATAGGTCTGGAAATTTAAATTCCGAATAGCTCTTCAGTCAGTGAAGAAACTCATCTTCACATAATTCCTGAATGAACCTTCTATAGACTTTCAAAATGACCTGTGATACAGGAATGGTGACTCACACCTATAGTTTAGCACTTGAAGAACAATGCAGAGATACAAACCAGCCACAAGTGTGGGGACAGCCTGTGCCACATAGTAGGTTTCAGCCCTGCCAGGGACAGATAGTAAGCTATCTCCATCAAACTAATCCTAGTAATTTCTGTATAGGGTTTCTCTATCATACTGACGCACTTTATATTTTGGGCAAATATAAAATATATTCAAAAATTGGTCACATATACCAATCACTAGTATCAACACCAGCTTTCTCATCTTTTCAAAACTCACATTAGCTTCTTTATAAAATTGCACTTTGTATAATACACAACACACTGGATTATTAGGTTGACAAAATTGGGGTGGGAGAGAGGGCACAGTGGTTAAGTGATGCTTTTCCATCTAAGTTTGGGGCCTCAGGCTCCACACTAATGTCAGGTAATCTTGGCAGCTCACCTCTAATTTGAGGTCAAAACACAGAGACAGAGCATCCGAAGAGGAATCTGACCATGGAGACTCTCTGTAGGCTCTGGGCTTGACTGAGAGATCTTGTTTCAAGATAGAACTTGACACACCACTGGAGGGTGCTTCCTGCCACCAATATCAGGCCTCGGCCTGCCTATGCAGACATGTGCACACATACTAGGAAACACCCATATACTATAAACATGCACCCACCTACCCATACACATAAGATAGAGTGCTGGATGTTCCCATAATTAAACTGTCTATTATTATAATAAAGCAAACCAAAAGGTTAGTCTTCCTTAAAAGGATTTGGTAGCCTCTAAGAGATTGATCACACAACATTTGGCTCTTATGCCAATTGATAATGATTTAATAAATATACTTCTCATTATCAGATGCTGTGTTGGAATAAGCCCCATTGATCAAGTTTACTAATAAGACTGGAGCATTTACTTCTGCATTTCTCGTATGCTTTATATAACTTTTATATTAAATCATGAAACACATTCTGAGATTATCTTCTGGACCCCGTAGCTTTAAGCTGTCTTCAAATGATAGCAAAAACACTTTAGCATACATTTTATTATAAATTTCACAGAATAAGCAACAGCTCAGAATGAAAGGCAACCATCTGTCTGATGTCCTTCACCACAGGAGTAACAAGTGTCCGTTGTTGTGTAACAAAACAAAAGGGAAAAGTTCAAAGCTTTGTGCTTTCGGGAAGGGAAACAGGGAATAGACACAAACCAGGTCGCTTGGCTGCCTTCATCTGCCCTGTATATAACTGAATATTCTGTACTTTACACATCCTTAAAAGGAAAAAGAAATGTCATCACACTCATCTCAAACTAACTTTTCCATTATACTTAAGCAAAATTTAATTGTAAACAAACAAAAAGCCTTGACTCGGAATTTCATAAAATATTCACAATAAGAGAAAGGCAGTAAAGCTACCAAGATGAAAGTGTACCGTGCTTCCTCTGAACTTGGGTATTATCTAATGTCCTTTTAAAAATTCAGTTGTATGTCCTCCTAGAGAATTGATGCTGTGGTGTTTCAAATAGAGACGGTGGACAGAAAGGACAGAATGTTCTAATGGAGGCAAATCGTTCAGAGGTAGAAATGCTCTTCAGAGATGATGCAGAAGCCTAAAACTCCTCTCTGATCCTGAGACATGAGACTTGCTGTTGCCACTTCATGACCTGTTCTAGTATGGATTTCAGATGCTAGAAGATTTAACTGTAAAAACAGAAAAGATAAGAGCCCTAACACAAAATCTGGGCAGGTGTGGTTGCAGAAGAATCCCCAGAGTTAGGGAGGGCGTGTTAGGGTGGTTCCGGGACAGCCCGGATTGCACAGTGAGACTCTACTTCAGACACTGGCTCAGTAAGTAAATAACTGTTTAAATAGTAGCCAAAACTTCCAACCCCATCAAGCTGTGTCAGTTATAAAGGGTGATTTTAAACTAATTCCTGTACAACCATTAAAGATCAGAACTTTAGTTCCCACGCCATTTTATATACTGGCCTAGTGTGTTGAACACGAAGGCTCCTGGTTGAAGAGGCCTTGAAGCACGCTCTAGTGAAGACTGTGAATTATAACATCAGACGTATTAGATAAAGATCAGAGGAAAAAGGTTTTTAATCGAACTCTTAGAAAAGTAAGACTCCCATTTTTTAGATGACTCAAAAGACAAATGAGCAAATGGGACAGGCTGCCAAAGCTAAGAAATGGCTGCACTGAGAGGAGTAATTAGCAATGACCAGACTCTTGAGAGTGTACAAGCAATTTAGCTGTGGACTTTTTCCAAAAATCCCTAATGCACTGAAAATTAGGGAGTTATCTGGCTTTCTTTTATGATAGTTCCTTTTATAATTTCTTTTGTACAGTGGCACAAAATGATAAAGAGGTAAAAAGAGCTGTGAACAGAGAATAGGAAATAAAGGCAGGAGAGAAAATAATCAGCAGAAGTCATGCATGCCACAGGGTGGCTACAGCCCATGCACAGAGTCAGCTAAAGCACCAAGAGAAACATAACTCAAAGTGGAAAGGACTCCCCAGAAAGTGACCAGGAAGAGGAGAAATAGCGCGTTATCCACTATTGTATCAGTGACGTTAAATAGATAAAAAGGAAAAAAAAACAATACAGAAGGAAATGAAAACCTCCATGAAATGATCACCACAGTGTATGCAATTGCCATCCCCCATTAACAAGGAAGTTGGTCCATAAGCCCAAACTCTTCAATGTTAGATGGAAAGGGACTTCATAAGAGGCAAAAATGATTAAGACAAAGAAAGGCTCAGGGTGGGGGAAATGCAGGGAGTTTACAGTAGCAGCATAAGTAACCAACACACCTTCCTTTGTGTTCCTAGAAACCTCCAAGTGCATTCCTAGTTCTCACTGTGCAGTCCTCAAACGAAAGTGCTCCTTTTGAATTTAAACTTGGGCTCACATACACGAACTGGACTGAGGTTGCAGGAAAACATGTTAACATATATATATATATATATATATATATATATATATATATATATATATATATATATATATATATATATATCAGTCGTCATGTGCATCTCCCAACAACTAGAGCACGGGTGGTTTTCCTAAAGCTGTGTGTCTATGGAATCCTTTCCCCTAGCTGGGCTGCCTCTTTTAGTCTCAGTTGGAGAGGATGCTTCTAATCCTGTAGAGACTTCATGTGGTCAGGGAAACCCATGGGGGAGGGAACCCTCTCAGAGAAGAAGGGGAGGGAGATGGAGAGTGGGACTCTGTGAGGGGTGAACCAGGAACAGGGGCAGCAATTGGGATATAAGATGAATAAATGGTTTTTTAAAAAGGGTAGTAAGGATGTTGAACTATGGCACTACCCAATTGATGACTTCTGGCAGGGGTGCAGGAAGGGAAGCACCCAGTTCTGTTTAAGGGACAGGCCACTGAGTTTGACCAGGCTCCAGTGAGTAGATATAAAACCATAACTAGACTTGGCTTTTGTTTGTCATTTTTGGAGGGGCCACAAAGATGGGAAAGCAGACATAGAAGGACAAAGAAGTAAGTGCAATGTGGTGTAGGTTGTGATCTTTTCAAAGACTCAATAAAAGTATTAGGTTGAAAAATATTAAAGTTGGGCTCTCCCTTTGGAGCAGGGACAGTGGGGAAGTTCATCAACACCCAGTGCCTGCCTGCCTCACAGTAAAACCTCTCTACCAAATACAGCTGTCTTTTCCCTATGAAAGTCTGATCTTTTTCTTGAATGTGAACATGCATTAGAAATAAATATTGAAATGAAGAAAAAATAACCCATACTTTACTAACATATTTGTGTGAAGGCATTTTCTTATGTTCACAAATATTATTACATCTTAATAGCCTAGTATAGTGTTCAACTGTAACAGCAGCTACTAATAATGCAGTAGTAATAAAACCATATATGCTTCTATTTCATAGTATTTAACTCCTTCCTTTACAATGGTATGTGAAGTTGTTTTGACTGTGTTGATCCTTTTGATACTATACAAAATGTCTTTGCTGAACAATATTTCATTAAATTGCATGATTATACATAAAGGTACATTCAATTATGTATATACTATATTTTAATACATATATTTCAGCCCTTTTTATACCTAAAACTACACTACACTTATGAAGATTATGCTAATTTATGTGCATGTAATAGAATATTCCAATGCCCAGTTCAATCTTTCAGAGCAACACTGAATATTAACGTTTAAAATATAGTTTTGACCAGATAGAAAAATGACATCTCGTTATCATGTTATTTGCATTTTATAGGTCATGTAATATGAATATATTTGAATATTTTATTGGTCACATGAAATATTCATTTCTAACCTCATATGAAAACAATTTCCCCACTTTTCTTTAGTATTTCGTTATTTTCTTGGAAGGATACATTTCAATTTTAAGGTAGCACACTTATCCTTTCTGTCTTTGATGACTTTCAGTGTAAATCTTTCCAGGTTACAAGCCACCAGAATTTGTGTTAGTGATCATACCTTTTGTGGGATTACAATTAAATCTTCTAGCATTTAAATCTGACATCTGAACTAGAATAAGTCATGAAGCACTGAACTGGCTTATCATTTTCCCCAAATAATTAGCTGCTTTTGTTGAGGCCGATTTCTGAGTGATCTGCTTTTCTCTGAGTGAAATGCCACCTCTGTCAGCTTCAGAACCCTCTGTTTCCAGCGTTCTAAGAAGTTGCTTTCTGGTGCGTGTCTTTCTCAGTTTCTTGATATACACTGCAGTTTCTGAAATAGGCTGAGGAGCCAACCTGAACCATGAGTTCTTGGAGCCTCTTGTCACTCATCAAAACTGCATTTGGAGAGTTTGATTATCTTAGGGACAAGTCACATCCACTGAGATATTTATAGATAGGGTTATGAACCCAATAAAGCATGTCAGATATAAACAGAATTTGGAGAACTTATTTAGGCCATTGCACAAATGCACAAAGTTTAGAAGAGAAAAGTTCCTTTAGAATCTCTGCTGCTCATTAATAAATGGGATCTTGGAAGTTGGAAAGCTTCTGCAAGGAACAGGACAATGTGATGGCTATTTCTGGTTGTTAACTTGACTGCATCTGGAATCAACTACAATCCAGTAATGGACAGCATACCTATGCTCCAGATCAAGAGGCTAGAAGACTGAGGCTTCTGACCTAGATCTTGACATACAGATCTTGAGGCACAGTGGCCATGAAAAGCTTAGGCCCAGGCAAGGTGATACATGCATTCAATTACAGGTGACTAGAGCAAGCAGATCTCTGAGTTCATGGCCAGTCTGGGACAAAGCAAGGTCCAAATCAAGGCTTGGGACACACCTTTAATTTGGGCCCTACTTTCCGTTGCAGTGCTATATAAGGACATTGCAAGAAGAAAGACTCAACTCTTCTTTGCCTGCTTACACTTACTGGCCTGTACATCTGTTAGAAGCTGGTTCTTCAGGATTCCAGTTTACAAAGAAGACCAACTGAAACAACTAAGCCTCATGGGACTGAGCAACTAGATTCTTGGACTTGTGATTCATAGCTACCGATTGTTGGGTTAGTTGGACTATAGACTGTAAGTCATTACAATAAATTTCCTTAATACATACAGTCCATAAATTCTGTGACTATGGAGAACCCTGACTAATACAGACACTGTCAATGGGACAAAATGGAAGCCTATAGAATGGGAAAAGATTTTCACCACTCTGACAGAGGGAGAATTTCCAAAATATATAAAGAATTCAGGAAACTAGACATCAACAATCCAAATAGTCCAACAAAAAAAAAATGAAGTACAGATTTAAGCACTGAATTCTCAACAGAGAAATTGCTAATGGCTGAGAAGCACTTAAGAAATCTACAAGATCCTTAGTCACCAGGGAAATGCAAATCAAAACATCTCCAAGATTCCACCTTACACCTATCAGAATGGCTAAGATCAAAAATTCAAGGGACAGCACATGCTGGAAAGGATGTGGAGCAAGGAAAATATTCCTCCATTGCTGGTGAGGGTGCAAAGTTGTACAATTACTCTGGGAATCAACTTGGCAGTGACTTGGAATATTGGAAGTAGTGCTACGGGTAGAGAAGAGGTGGAGGTGGAGAGAGGGAGAAGAAACTGCTGTTGGGATGTAATACATGAGAGAGCTAATTAAAAAATAAAGAACTATGCAGTAAAAGGTGTCATTTAATAATGAAAAACAACAAAAGCTTTTTGGCCACCGCCTTCAGCCACGGTCTCCGGTACCTTTCCATCCTTCTTTCTACTCTATGACATCTGTTCGTTGAACACTAAGACTTATCTTTTAATACCATAAATGCACCAACAATTCCTTTTTAGCTATGCAAAAGTTATGAATGTTTTGTCCTATGTGCTTTGACTAAAATGCGCACACACTTGGTAACAGAATGCCTGACTTCTCCTCTAGTCATGCTTCTTGCAACAGACGTACCACACTTACACTTCTCCCTGTTGTGTTAGGATTCTTTATCTTTTCTCGGACTCAGACAACCATCTCTTATGTTACCAGACAGGTATATCCTTATATTCCTGCTCAGGCTTCCAAGAAGCCTTTTCCCGATGCCCATGGGTAGAATCAGTGCGACTTGTTTGATGCTCATGCCCCTACTTCAGTTGTTGATTGAATGCCGTCTTATCTAAAGAATGTTCCTGTATATCTTACTATCTGGGGCATCTTAGCAAGTTCTAGGACTAAAAGGCTCAATGACTGTACAGTCAGAATGCTTCAGTGTGATGCAGACACTCGGGAGCACTGGCTTTGAAATCAGAGAGGCCTAAGGTGTTAGGCCTAAGGCCTAACAATTTCATGGTTGCTTGGGTATACCCTGCTCTTCATAACATTCGATTTCTTCCTCTCTATAATGACATTAAGTCCTCAGGAATATTATTAGAATAAAAAGTGACAAAGAAACCCACTGGAGTGGGCTTCACAGCCCACTGGAATGGCAAGCAGGTGCTTGGCAGTCGCAGGTGCTTGCAGTAAGCAAGGTGAATGCCCACAGCTCTCCTCACAGGAGGATGAAAGTTGACTAAGGAAGCATTATATCAACAGAATATTTAAGCTAACCAGAAAGTATGGTAATACCTCTAAGAAACATGTAAGTATATTTTAAACACTTAGAGTTGCTTTTCATAGTATTCATAGAAACTGTTAGAATCCTTAACATATTAGATTTCTAGACATGGAAGTTCTGACTTTTCTAGTTCCTTTCCTGTTATTGTCTTTGTTCAAATTCAATGAGTATCTGGCTCCAAAATTTTTTCATAACATGTATTATAAAATGAATAACATTATATTCACAGATTTCATAGAAAGTTTAATTAATTTATTCAACAAATACAAGTGTCCTTAATTAAATCAGATACCACAGAAGATTATGTAAAAATCAGGCTAGTGATATGGCTCGGTGGATAAATTTTGGCGACTTGAGTTTGCTCCCCAGAATCCACAACAAGTAAGAGGAGAGACCTGGCTCCCTGAAATTGTTTTTCTACTTCCACCTACATACAAGGCTGTTCATGATCTTTCACACACACACACACACACACACACACACACACACACACACACACACACACACAGACATACACACTCAAACACACACACACATAGACACACATACACAGATACACACACAAACACACACACACAAACATATACACTCACACACACAAAAGCACACACACACAGACAGACACACACACAGAGACACACACAGTTACACACACACTTAAAAATTATTCAGAAAAAGAAAAGTAGTGTAAATGATTTCGTTCGGCTATTTCTCTACCAGAAATTTGACCGAATTTCTGTTATTAGGCATCCTGTTCTCACTAGTAGTGCTTAAAAGTAAGTCCTATGATCTGTGGACTATACTGTTTCATATATAATTTCCTTTTTATTTACATCTAAGCCACTTAAAAATAATTTTGCAAAATATTCCAAATAAAATTATGTGTACAGGTTGTCCAGTAACATTTTATTTCCCTGGCATTTTACTCAAGTTGTCAGGCTTTATTTCTGCAAATAGAATGATATAATCAGATTTTCATATATAGAAAGAGTGTCACTGCAAGCTAGGAGTCCCCAGCACTGTGCCATTGTCTCGGAGTGTGTTCAGCTTCTGATGCCTTGTGGCTTCTCTGTAAGACTGCTCTGCTGAACAGTGTATAAGTTTCCCCCTTCAGATTTACACATTGTGAGTTAAAGCTTAATGACAGGTGCTGATAGCCACCTGACAAATGATGGCTGAGGGCCACAGTTTACCAGTAAGGAAAGGGTTGCAGGGTGGTTTTCCTTTTCTCTGCTGTTTATTCACTCCCCAGACTTAATCCTCTTTTAATTCTTCTGACTTCCTTCCTGTGAAGGTTCAATGAAAACTTTAGCAGACACTGTTGCTAGAGATTTGATTAGGGACTTCTTAGACTCCAAAGCTGATTTTTATGAGTAAAAGTTAACCAGTCTCAGCAATTCTGTTATAGCCTCAAAAACAGGAAGATAGTAGGAAATATTCCCAATTCATTTGCATAAAACTTCTCTTTTCCCCTCAGAGATCCATTTTTGTTCTTGACTCTAAAGTCCTTCATTATTCACCAACTTCTCAGAATTTAAACTTGAGTCACCTTAACATTTAGTAAGAGATATGAACAGGTACATAAATAATTCTGATAGGAATGTAAAAATGGGGCTGCAAGTTAATATAGACTGTTCTTACAGTTAATGACCCTCGAGACTCCAAATGGAATGTTAATATTCTGAAACAAATAGTTCCAAATTCTGCCTTAGTTGAAGCATGAGAGCTAGCTACTATCCCTATTCTGTGCTTCTCTGTGACTGGAGATGTTGTTCAGCCTTTATTGTGCCTTTCCATGTTCAAATCCTGCCCATTCTATCTTTTATGCAGGTTTCCTTCCAAGGACCCAGAGCCCTTTATGTACACTTTTTTTGTAACTTATAGAGGTATTTTCTTTTCAAGAACAGAGACTATGTTTCAGATCTTAGTATTCATCAAATAAATTGAAAATGATCTTTTTTTCCCAGTATATTCTGCCCCTTGAATGGCTGTTAGTGAATGTTTGAAATAGCAAAACAATGAATGAATTGGTAATGTGAGATATTAGAAAGAACAGAGAACTATGATGATGGTGCAGACATTTTTAGTTTTAGGGTGTGTGTGTGTGTGTGTGTGTGTGTGTGGTGTATGTGTGTGTGTGTGTGGTGTATGTGTGTGGTGTATGTGTGTATGTGTGTGTGTGTGTGGTGTATGTGTGTGGTGTATGTGTGTGTGTGTATGTGTGTATGTGTGTGTGTGTATGTGTGTGTGTGTGTGTGGTGTATGTGTGTGTGTGTGTGTGTGTGTGTGTGTGTGTACACTAGTGCAGTAAGCAGATCTAACAAATGATCTCATTTAGCAAAGAATGTAAAACCCTGTACCTCATGAAGCAAGCATGGGTAAGTTCCTCTACATAACAATCTAGATAATTTTCTTATAAATATTGATAATCTTACTTGGGTTGAAATGGTAGGGGTTCTTCAGAGCTAGCTTTACTCTCTGTGTAAATTTTACTCTCAAGACTTTAGTATTGACTCATTCCTACATAATGGAGTCAAGATCTGCAGAGCCATCCAGAGCTCCTATGATGCTAATTTTGTATGTGAGCTCTCACACACTGGAAAGTCTACCTCCCCAGCTTAGGTTCTGTAAGGTGGCTCACTCTTGCCAATCCATTTCACATACCAGACTACTTTCTCCGACTACAACATTATCTATCGTAATCATACATTTTGTTTAATAAATTATGCTCAACCTTTATGTCTCAGTTTGAATGACATCTTAGGACAAAGAGACTTAAATGAACATTCAGTGACAGGGGCGTACAGCATCAGGTCCTCTCTGATTGCTGAACATTTAACATCTCAAAGCCCTTGCCCTCTGCTCACCACGGCTAACTGTTTATACATGCTCACTTTGCCAGTGCATCATCCATGTACTGGGGCACCTTTTAAAGTGTCCTGGAAGGCACAGAACAATATGTCACTAACATTTTTCTGGAACAAACCAGTGGTACACGTAATAGCAGCAATGTAAAAATCAAAGAGGAAAGTGCTTCCTAAGCCATCATTACAAGGATGAACTGATTTTTAAAGGTTTGATTGATGGTACCTAGTGATCCATAACAATTGTAATTAATTGTTATAAACTTTATGTAAATGTATTACAGTAATAGTACTCATGAGAATTAGTTGAGTAGGGAAATGCCATCACACAATGCTATTTAGATAGTACTAAATAACTAGCAGATCAAATGTCATGAAATAAAAATATTAAAAATTATTACAGAAGAGGATCCCATAACTTCCGTTTGAAAATGTTGCTTGAACATAATATATTTTGGTAATACCTAAAAACAAATATCTATGAAATCGTACCGAATAAGTCAATTTATGTGATTGAGATAGCAAGAATTATACAGAAAATTTTAATTTGTTCTTCATCCTAGACTATTGTCAATCTCACTGTGTAGAAAGTATCCCCTTGACCATTTTCTATTGATTTGCTGAGTCTTACGATTACAGGTTTGTACCAATGTAATAAGTTTTAAGCTGTGCTGGAGACATACTACAAGACTTAGCAGATGCTAAGAAATCCCTTCACCAACTGAGCTACATTCGCGACCCTACACAAGACATAGAGTAAAAATACCAATATTTAAATGAAGAATCTTTTATGAAGTTCCACTTTCTGATAGCCGACACAAAAGAATAATGTGACAGTGCACAAACATAATGAGGCCAGATGCACATGCCTATGTTTGTGCATGTTACACAGCACAAATTTATGACCACAGTTGCTATGTAAATGTGAAATGTTCCTTATCTCCCAAACACAGTGACCTTTTGATCCAAATAAATCAGGAATACTTCCTGAATAGTTTTAATTTGAAGCAACATTATATTTCAGATGCAGCTGTTCATAGCAGTCACTCATCCACTGCATTAGTTAGACTTCCTAAAACCCTGCTTTCTATTTCTTCTCAGGTAATGTTGTGGTTATGACCTTGAATGCTCCCCAAAGGTCCATTAAAGTTTGTTTCTAAAATATGGGACCTGAGCAGAGGAAAGATCTAATGAAATGTGAGGCTCAAATGGAGGAATATAGGTTACTGTGTCTAGGGATTGGAGAGGGAGGCGGATAACCATACTTGACTCCTTTCTTTCTCTCATTCAGTTCTTTGTCTATGCACAAATCATGATGTATTATTTCCTTCCTGTGGTCCTGAACTCAAAGGAACTATCGACCACAAACAGAAGCCTACAAGTTTTGAGCCAAGATAGACATTTCACTTTGTCTTATGTACTATAGAAATGGAAAATTGATCACCACAGTCATTCATTTCATCAAAATCATATTTGTATATGCTTGTGCCAGCTACAGCACTGAATGGTAACAACACAGGGAAATGAGTAGGCATGGCTTTTGCACTCATTGCCTTTCTATTCCACAGAAACAAATTGAGAGCAGGCAGGAAAACAAGTCCTTCCATTCTGGACTGTTGTGTGATACCAAGAAAGCCAGAAATTGGAGAAGAGGAAGCTAGAGTTTAAGGTTTTATATATAATATTATAATATAATACAATGTTTTAATATAATATAACACATAATATAATGTACCATTAAAGGAAAGAAAAAATAAGTTTTAAGAAGTAAGGAATAAGTCTTATTTTCAGAAAGAGATAGACAAAGAGAGAGGGAAGGAGGAAGGGGCACCGGGATGAAGTGATTTTTATGCACCATAGTCTGTTGGAGAAATAGAAACATCATGAGGCAGCATGTCAAGGCTGGAGCGATGGGCTGAAGTCAAACCAAGCTGGGCCTTTTAAGCCACTGAAACGATTTGAATTTCATTCTATGTATAAGAAAAAGCTGCTAAAGGAATGAGCCAACTGGTGACATGATCTGATTTGCATTTTTGAAAGACTGTCACTAACTGCTATGTAGAAAAAGGATTAGACAGTGTAAATACAGAAGTCAGGCTAAAAGGATCTTGCAACAAATATTGTGGCAAAACTGGCCTAAGTGCCTGAAACAGATTGCAAAGTGATGGGAAATTAATGGGAAAACTCATTTTATAGTCTGTATGAGAGCTATTAATATATCTTACTGATGGGAAGTAAAGGAAGGGTAGCTTCTCTCTAGTTTCAGCTCTGTAGATGGTGCTGTCATTGGTAGGACCATGAGTCAGTGTTTCTCAACTTTCCTAATACAGTTCTTAGGTTGTGGTGACCCAAAACCATAAAATTGTTTTGTTGCTACTTCATAGCTCTATTTTTGCTACTGTTACGAATTTTAATGAAATATCTGATATGTAGATGAAGTTAATTATAGAATTAATAGAATGTTGGTATAACAGAAGAATAAACATGTCATCAGGTGTTCACTAAATAGTTAATAATTCAATTAATTTACGTGGGTGCCTTTACCTACATTTTAGTAGAATTTTACTGTATGTGTTGTAAGCATGATAATTTACTTCTGCAGCATTACACCTAAATTTCATAATCTTGGAAATTTATTTTCTTAATATATTTTCTCTCTCTATATATATATATATAATATATATATATATATACATATACATTCCTTAAAAAGTAATGATGAGGTTAATGCTAATCTCATCATACAGATAGATAAGCAATGTTCATTTAATTACTTTTTATCACAGACATACAATCCACTTGACTGAAAAACTTGAAAATAGTCATAATAGCATACACTGGATAACAAATTTGGTTATTCAAAAATATACACTAAAGGTAATGTGTGGAACATAACGAACAACAGACTTTAAATTCGAGCTGCATCCAAGTGTAGTTACATTTCCCAGGAATCCTGCATTTCTGTCTGTAGATCTTAAATCACAATAGGTGTTTTTCCTTCAATTTCAGCCTTCTCTTTCTGTTATGACAAGATGGTAGAGAGAAACAGTTACATCCCTCAAACATCTGACACTAATAATTCAGATAAAGAAATTACTATTCCCAAGAACATTTTACACACAGCACCTTAATTCTTTAAAATTCTCTTTGGGGCATTTCTGTTTTCATTTTATTTTATGTTGACAAAATCCAGGTTTAGGGAAGAGAAGCAATTTGTGTAGGATCTCACAACTGGCAATCAATAACGCAGGTCTGGGCTCAAGATTTCCCAAGAGTCCTCACAATTAAGAGGCACTCTATGCTGGCTTCATCTTCATCAAGGGCTGTTCCTATCACCTCCATTTCTTGGAAGAACTGTATTGTAGCTGCTTGTCTCATCTACGACCATGAGAATAATATTTATGTGTGGTATTCATCCTCCTTGTGTGAACAATTTATATAGAGTACTTTCTATTTCCCTATAAGGTTAACTTATTTTTTTAATGTTGTTTATGTTGGTGCCAAAATCTCCCAGTGGAATTAATTAACTGATATTTTCTATTGCTTTGCAATATGCAAAGTAATAAATGCCTTCCCAGATTAATAGCTGAAGCAAAACTAAGGTAGTTAATGAGTCTCAAAGCCCATTTACTGCGAGGAAATAGTGATTATTGTTCTTTTACAGTCAACCATATAATTAGAGGAAATATAAGAAAAATTATATTTTGGCTCACCTGAAATTGTTGGAAATATTATTTCTTTGAAGTATTCAGTAAAATATGTTTCAGTTTATGTAACATAAGTATAGCAACGCTTAATTGACCTACAACTTGGAAGTGTTTATTAATAAAAAATATTCTACAATAATAGAATGAATATGTTTGAAAAATAAAGAAAAAGGATCAAAATTTCATCATAATTATGACCTATTTATCACTTGTGGAAAAATACTATTTAATATTTCTAAACTCTGGTTAGCAGACTATATAAAACTCACTGTAGAAGAAACTCAAAGGAGAGGCTAGTCCTTCAACTGAGTGAAATATTTTGTCACATATGCAAACTATGATGACTTTTCCATGTGCAGAACACCCTTGGTCTGATGTAAAAGTTAGGAAGATATTTGCAAATGAGATGATTTCTTTGCCATTATCATTTAGCGTCACTCAAAGAGAACCCAACAGAACAAAAAGCACCATGTCAGTGATTTTCAAGATTATCAATCTCTAGTTTGAGCTACAGAGTCCATGAATTTCCTGTCCTTCTAGTCATGTAAATAGAAATAATCATATTCCCATCATGTACGTGTATACATATACAGGGATGATATGTATACCTATATGTATATGCCTTTGATCTCCAGCAAAATCAAACATTTGTACATTATATCAAGATAATTTGTTCAAAAATTGTCATTGAATATACAAATATGGCATAGTGGATTTATTTTTTAAAAAAGAATTGCAAACTATATTCTGTTTAAGTATTAATATTCATATCAAAATAGGATAAACAGATCAATGGGTGCATTGTCAAATATAATTCCATACAGTGTTGAAAAGCACACCTGCAAATTTGACCACTAAGTTGTTAAATAAAGATTCACAAACCTTCCCAATATCATAGTCAAATCTTCACTGATATGATTAACTTAGGCACCTTGTTATTACTTTTTAGGCATGTTATTACTAGGTGAAGCATTGTTCCTCTTTTCATGATGGAGCCATAGGAAAATGTTTGCTCAATCCTACCTAATTATTTCATTTTTCCTATTCTGCCTTCGGTCTTCATTGCTTTTGAGAAGAAGTAGAGATCTTCTGATTCCAATAACCTTTTTGAATTGATTATTTTCTACTTTTAATTATTATTCTTTATTAACTTTTAGACTATTTTATTCCTTTTTATTCAATTATAAATTGACAAGCCATGCATCCTCTTTTATTTCCCTTAAAACAAATGTGCTTCCCTTATGCTATGTTAACACATACACACACACACACACACACACACACACACACACACACACACACACACTGTCAGTTTAATTAAGATAAATCTACTATGTAGGATGAATGAAATTAAGCAAATACATTATTGTACAAATACAACCCAGAGAAATTATAAACATAATGACCTCAGCTTTTCTTGCCTGTACTTTATTTAAGATCACTATAATTTAACTCCAGACTTGAATCTGTCTTTGCATCATCCAAAAACATGCACTAAATTTTCCAGGTTTCAGTGTAATTTTGAAATATTATTCTGATGTTGGTAAATCATCCCATTAGTCATTCTTTGGAGGGGTTTTAAAGGAAACCCATCATTTGGTATTGTCGCTCCTATATCACCAGCTCCTTTGTTTATTGTTCATTCATCAGAGTCACTTAGCACCAACCGACTTACTGGGCACTATGCTACAAGCTTGCAAAAGGCTATCAGATGTCCTCAGAGCTCTGAAAATTATGCAGTGGTACAGAAGATCAATAAATCGACTGCTGAGATAAGCTTCAGTGGCTTTGCACACACATCCTGGGAGCTCGGAGGAGGGGTATTTGAATCAGACTCAGAGTTAGAAACATTCTCCAGAGGGAGTGAAATTCTGCTGGAATTCGTATCTCTAGGGCATGAATGTCTTGTCTGATCTCCATCTGTAGCATTTACAGAAGAGGGAGGGGCATTCCTCAAGGTGGGGATAGCGTAATTCAAAATATTTTAGATGACTATTTATCATCCTTAACTAGGTTAACTAGATTGAAAGGTCATAAGATGGTGTTGAAGGCATAATCATGCTGACTCAAGGGCACACTTCACCTTAAGAAAATACTGCTACATCTTATGCTCAGTGACATTTTCAATGTGTTATATTGAATCTTATTGTTCTTCAGAATATTGCCTGGCCAGTGCTACTTCTGGGAAAGCAAGCCCAGCCTTGGTCAGTTGTCTCTAACTACAAAGGCTCATACATCATTTATCCAGCCATCATATTAGCTATGAGCTTGGACGCTGTCTTCAGATTTCTGACTCACTGTATGTTCCAAAGAATGTCTGAAACTTGCTGTTCATACATTTCACATGTGTAAGGTTAAATCGTCTAAAATCTCTTCTGAAGAGACTTCTTTCTTTCCCCAGAATACTTGTTAAGGAAAAACAAAAGACAAAACAACAACAATGAACTATATATTTGAAAACTGCTAAGAAAAATATTTTAAATGTTGCCTCTTCATTTATTAAAAAAAGCAGTGAAATAGCAGGTACGATAAAAACATTGATCAAAAATTCCACAATGTATGTATGTGTATATATATATATATATATATATATATAACAGAAAAAATTAAATAAAAACAAAAATCAAAACAAGAACAAAAAAGAAAACCTTACTTTTTGGATGAGTGATGAGAACTAGTTAATAAATGGACTTTCTTATAAGGCCAAGATACTTTTGTCCAAAACTATCCATTTTTAGGCTAATAACCAAATGACACTAAAAAGTAGGTGTCTTTATGAAAGGCTATATAGTAAGATGAAGAAAGTTTTCCTAAGGAAAGTTTCTGTAAAATACTTTTGTAATTTGCTTCTCAGCTGTATTTGAGGCTTCTCAATACATAGGGACCACAGCTGGGAAAATACTTACCAATAGAAATAAATTGGAATAAATATATAATATCTTAAGCTCCTAATTTTAACTCATTACTTTCCTTTCAGTTTAATACTAAAGTCCAACTGTGAGATGTTGAACTCAATTACAGTACAATTTGTTTTTGTCCTTTTTTAAAGTGTTTTGTTCAAGAGAGTTATATGTGCACAAAGACATGAACACTAGGTTATTTACAAAATATATCATTTAGTTTGAATAGTCTTGAGATTTGCTTAGTTTAGAGTTGAGAGTGCCCAAATAGTGAAGTCACTGTTTTTGGAGCAGAGGGTGACAGGTGGTAGCAGCATTGTAGGTGTGATACCTTAGTCCCAAGGAGTCAAGGAGCAGAAAGCATGGAGCCACAGACAATGCTTGTCTGTGGAGACTTGTCTAGTGATGACTCAGAGAACTCGGTTGGATGTGACAGGTTAAACATAGAGACCGTGTCATTTTCTCTAGGGACTTGAGCATCCAAGGATTTTGGTTTTTGAAGGAAGGCATGGAGGCTCCGCCCAAGGTACTAAGGGGCAATCACAAAGTCTCACACACACTCACATACACTCACACACACATATACAGTCACACAATCATATGCACACACTCTAACACACATATACTTGTATATTACTGCTGTTTAAAGATCTTATTAATCTTTGGTTTGTATGTGTGTATTTTGGGTACAAATTAATGTGAGTATGGCCCAGAAATCACTTCTTACCAAGCCATCTCCTAATTAGAAAAAAAAAAAAAAGCTGGTTAATGAACTTAAAGTTAACAAGGAGACAAAAAAATGTAACAGAAAAAAAGAGCATGAGTTATAGACATTAAAAATGAGAATGTAAGTTGTCAAACACAAGGTAAGAAACAGTCAAATTTTAAATTGAATGATGCTGGCCGTACATTTTCCCCTTAGGGATACTTGTCACTTAAGATCCTTGGCATTGTTCAGGACAATACATTTTAAGGTACAAAGATTTTTTTATATAAACAAAAAAATTCTAGTTTAGTGCTGATGACTGTTCCAATAAATATTTATTATTCAAATGCTAATGCAAGTTTTTGCATTTTTTGTGTGTCAAAAATTAAAGACATGACATTTACTCACATATTACAGTTTTCTAGTCAGGTTGATAATACTAAAACACATTATATTTTCCTTGTGATTTGGAACTGTCTGAATTAGGATTCAGATGAAGCTGTACTTTGGATTCTCTGGCTGTAGACTGATAAAATAAAATCAGCTAGAATAATAAAATAAAGTACCACACAAAAAAGACAAACCAAAATATACACCAGATCTGGACAGTAAAGAGTCCTCGGTGCTAAAGATATTCTTAAAAAGTCATTCTCATTTCCCTGCTCCCTGGGGACCACACATAAACATTAATGGGATGACTATTTTAGTAGTTCCAGTACAAGAGGTGGGATATAAAATCTAATAAAAATGCCTAGAATAATTCTTATCACTCAGGTGCACCAGGCCAGTACTCCACCACTGGTCTCCGTTCCCAGACACAATCCACGTATGCAAAGGCTGCAAAATCACCAGGGTAAAATAATATTCAATTACTTTTTCCTAATCCTCAAATTAGTGTCTGGTATTTTCCAAATATTTAAAAAATAAAAGCTTTTGGGAGCAAACATCTGAGTAAAGATACATGTAAACATGTTTTACTTATTTAATGTTTATAAATTTTATAGGATATTAAACATAACCCATCCATCTGTATAAGTCCATCCAAATATCACAAATCAAGTTAGATCATAAAGCAGAGCTGAATTTTTATTTTCAATTTTACATATAAAATTGCAAATTCTCTATGCATTACTGATCAGTTTTCATTATTCAAACTGGATTTGCATGTGGCCTAATTATCTTATTTTATCTTTCCCACCCAAGAGTATCACTGTTCTATGACCTAATTAACATACTCTGTAAGTAACTAGCCTGCAGTATTAGGCACAGGTTACGGCAATTGATAATAACCGAACAGAAAAGAAATTAGCTAATGATAAAACAAATCACAACATTAATGATGTAGAAATAGAACAGGGGACATCAGTAATGACTTTTTATTAAATCTTACTGAGCATTTTTACTTATTTAGCTGCCAATAATATTAATGTAAAATTCATATTTTATTCATCAAAGAATTATTTTTGTAATAAGATATAATATGAGCAGTCACATTGCAGAGAACTCTTTTATATAAGTCCCCACATATGTCAGTTTTGAGCATTTGAATACATCCTGAGGACAAAATCCAATGACTGGAAAATACACAGAATTCATTTTGAAGCATTGTACTTTGTGTGTAGGAATGGTGGAGAGGGAGAGAGTCTATGCACATATGTAGAAGTTTGGTCACTGAGACCAAAAGAGGCCATTAAATTCCCAAGAGTAAGAGTCAGTGGTGATTGTGAATGAACTGATTATGGTGCTGGGAACTGAACTCTGGTCTTCTCTTCTGCAATAGTGGTATGTGCTCTCAGTTCCTCTACCTTCTTTCCAGTTTTTTTTGTTTGTTTGTTTGGGTTGTTTTGTTTTGTTTTGTTTTATTAAATGACAATGTTGTTTCTGTGAAGTTGGGTTGGTACAGTGTCTGGTAGAGCATGCACTAGATCATGACCTGAGAAGTAGCTCTAAATAAACAAAGTGAAACAAATGGTCTCTTTAAAATGACAAATGTAGGATCTTTAAAACTTTATTTTATAACACATTTTTCATTCATATGCACACACAAAAACACTCCTACATAATTTCATTTTGAGGGAAAAAATAGTGTACTTACTTCAAATACAGAAAATGAATTTAAAATGAGGATATTTTACACGATGAATATTTTCAAAATAATTAAAAATTTCTTAGGCATATTTTGTATGCTGTGTAATGTTAACCCGTATGTTATTCAAATGCTGAATTCTCTGCCCTCCTATGTTGTTTCCATACAGACACGGCATTGTAATGCTTATACCAAGAATCCCCTATCTCAAGTGCATGTAAAAATAATTAACATTTATTCTCTGCCTTGTCAATATGCTGATTACCCAATGGCTGGACAGAATAGAGAAAGAGGGAAAGTCCACTAGCTAGAGGAAGGTACTGAGGGAGCTTCTGATCAGCTAGGAGGACGGAAGATTTAAAGACACAAAGAATGGGTTTGGAGAGAGATCACGGGAACAGCTGATGCCCAAAGATCCAGATCAATAATAATACGTAAGTATCATGGGATGGGGAAAGGAGTTAGCCAGACTAGCAAAGAAGGTTAAGGTGCATCATTTAACTGCTCAGATATTGCAGCTTTAAATAAATCCAGGAACCGAGTGTGGCGGGTCATGAGGACGTCTGGCCAGCAACTGACCAAAACAGATGTGGATGCTTGTAGCCTACCTCTCCAGAGCTCAGAGGACCTGGTGGGGGAGCTGGCAGAAGGTCTGGAGGAGCAGAGGGATATTGTAACCCCATTCGAAGAACAACACAAGCTGGGCTGACCACCCAGTTCTCCCAGAGTCTAGACCACCAACCAAGAAGTGTACCTGGAGGGATCCTTGGCTCTAGATACATATGTAGCAGAGATGGCCTTGCCTGAGAGCAACAGGATGGGAAGCCCTTGGTCCGAAGGAGGCTTGTTACCCCAGTGTAGAGAGATGCTCGAGTGGTGGGGCAGGAGAGTGTGGGTCTATGGGGGAGCACTCTCATACAGGCAAAGGGTAGGCAGGAAGGCAGAAGTGGGGTCGGGGACTGATGGAGAGATAACCAGGAACTGGTATACTATGGAATGGGGGGTTGGTGGAGGGGGTTACCCGGAAGTAGGATATCTTTGAGATGTAAATGATGGAATGATTAATAAAATAATCAAATAAATCTTGGTTTCTCTAAGTGGTTGTTGCAGACAAGCATAAGGTAAAGAATCAAAGCCTCTGGATTACTTCACTGCTTCAATTTATATTAGAGATATAAAAGCACCTGTTTATTATTTTCAAAATACTGTCTTTTCACCCAATAGATTAGATATTCCTCTAATGCGAATAACGTGGAAGGAGAAACTTGGTAATTCCTTTTTCTCAAAACACCTTTGAGTAGCTTTGAAATGTTTGTTTGCTGTAATTTGTTTGGTTTGAAATCTATAAATAAGGAGCACTGGTTTATTATGTATCTGCAGCTTCTCAGAAAGTTTTTATGACAAAAAAAAACAATTGTTTATGGCAATAAAGCACTTCAAATTATGTGAGGGTAACTGAGGAAAACTAAATTAAGAGTTACTGACTTCCCAGGACCTTAGAGAAATACTGAGAGCCAGAGTCCTGGTTTTATGGGGTGCTTCCCATCTGCACAATGATCAGAGTCACTTTATCTAGCCTGTGCCTCTGTGCCCTCAGTAACAGTCCCAGCAGTTATTATAAAATCCTCATTTCCTGAATGATGACTAAAGCTATTTACCAGAACTAGGATGATGTAACTAAATTTACAACCTAATAGATTATTTTTGCTCTTGGCTTGAGTTACAGATGTATTGTGTGGTGTTCGTTTTACTAATTATTACTTGTTTTTTTGTTGGTATTGTTGTTGGTTGGTTGGTCATTTTTGTTTTTTAAATCAGAAGTAGAAAAGTCACACTGATCTAGAAAACACAGTAGAGTCATGATTCTTTTCAACTATTGGGAACAGTTTTGAAAATAAAAAACACAAAAAGTAAATAATAACACTGTCATATTCAACAGGAAAAAATGGAGTATTTCATGTTAAAAATAATACATGAGATGCAATATGAAATAACATGTCAATTTATTTGTCAGAAGATACTGTGTGATTGATAGGAAACATGAGTTTTACTAAGAGTACATCGAGAATTATTGACTGTCGTGCTGTAAACCCTTTGGTAGATAAATCTGCTCCTTTTTCTCACCACGGGATCTCCTTTCACACAGGCCATTTAAAGGGCAGCATTCCCGGGGGTAAAGTTAACACATAAAAGGAGACTGCCCAGGTTCGCACCCTGAATTTTCTATTGTATGACTGCAATCTTAGTTCTTTATGTCTAGGTTTCCTCATTGGTTATTGAGAAACCAAGGGTCCCATAATACAAGCCGTGTGCTTAGTGCACTGCTGGGCAGTAGATAAATACTAATGCTTTGTTACATTATTAATATTATTACACAGCAAACAGATGCTCCCCTTGGGACAATTTCCTGCTCCACATCTTTCCTTTTCTACAATCCTTAATATATTTCCCTGCCGTGATGATTGAGTATGAACATTTATGCACAGTCATATCAAATCATAACATATCGTGGTGTCAGCCAACAAGCCACTTCCTGAATTTCATGGAGCTCATCGCCATTCATCAGTGTATAATTTTGAATCAAGGTACAGACAGTTAGTGGATTAACCCAGCAACCATCATCAAACATGGAACAGAGAGTTGCTTATTGCTTAGAGTGGGTAAACGATGCATGTTAATCATTGACATTGTAATCTAATCACCAAATGATGAAAAACACAAGGGAAGGAGGCAAAATGGAAGGGCAGGATGTAATTACATTACTATTCAGCAGCTTGAGGGAGAAGACAGGCAAGTTGCTGTAGTCATTTATACAACCAAACACTCAATAGAACATTCTAGGACCTTGTCCAAGTGGTGACTGGAAAGCTAGTAGCTTTGCGTTTCAAATCAAGGACAGTTGTTACAGAATTAACTCATTGGCTTTCAGAGCTCAAATTGGAATGCCAATTTCTATGAACTTAAGGTAACAGTCACTGTGAAACACAGGTTATCATGGTGGTCATATGCAAGATGTAGGCCAGTAAGACAAAAACATTTTCAAATTTCTGCTCTGCTATCAGCTAAACGACCTGAGTGAATGACCTATTTTTTTCTGTTCCATTATATAAAGAAAACAGGAATCATAAGACAATCAGCATTTAGAGATTTTCTATATATAGCAAGTGATGACATGAACATACCTGGTATTTGGTAATTAGGGCATTGTTTACATCGATAATCGCAAAATGCTTTAAAGTACAGAACAAGCTAAGAATCAAACACTGTACAAAACTGCACCGTAACGCTGAAGACTTGGATAAATAATGTGAGGACTATATCGGTGGAGAGCAAACACTAGGTGCATAAACTAGCTATCGTGGTATGGATTCATGGAAACAGTAAAATGAACAATTAACACATATCTGCCTCTCACCCAAGAATGAATGCCAAATGTTATATGAAATACCAACTGCTAACTTCCAGTGGCTCGCGGCCTTACTGTATATTCTGTTACTGAATAAAGTAAAACAGAGTGTGTATGATCGTTCTGCAATTTCCTACACTGGTAAAGGGAATGATCCAGAAGAATGGGTGACACAGGCTTTATTTCTACTTGAGCTCCTGAGTAAGTGCTTGCAGAAATACCTTTTGCAGCCAGTAGCTTTCTTATTTTTTACTGGAGTCCAGGGAAACGTGATTTTGTAAATTAACCTCTAATAGAAGATGAGAAGCAGAAGATGCTGGGTGAGTACCACTGGGTGCCACAATGATGTGACAACAACTGCAGTTGAGAGGGCGTGGCTGAGGCTAGGGGAAAGCATATCTGTTTAACAGTCACGAGAGGTCCAGTGCTCTCAACATGGGAAAATTTAAAATTCAATTTGGAGAAATCTAAATATACTTGTGTGAAAGTATAAAGTCCAATGTGAAGCACCACAGTTTATACTCTAATGGTGACTCTAATATTTTAGAAGCTCACAGTTTTGTCCATGATTAACTTTGGTATAATTTTAATTTTATTATAATGAAGTCGTATCTATTTTTAACGATTAAATATAGGGTCTCAAAATATGCAATATATTAATATGAAGAAATTATTAAAATTCTTGAATCACTTGTAATTAAGAAAACATAAAAATGCATATAAACAAGTGTACAATTATTGTTTGTACACGTCTAAGGCTATAATAAATGAGATTTACTTGAAAAATCAGCAAATTTAGTTGGACATACATTGCACCAGTCCAGTGTTACTGATTTTAGAGATTATCACTTCAAGGTGATAATCACATATCGTATTGAATAACTGGCTTAGCTTATGTGTGTTTCACATATGAGAAGAGCAGGTGCACTAATTTGTACAACACTATATTTGTTGCCGACTAAGGAGGAGTAAGAGAAGATGACAGATTCAAAGTGACAATAATATTGTACAGGAAATGGCAGCTATGACTCATTCCTAATCATTTTACTGGAATATATGCACAAATGGCCAATGTGGAGAAAAGGAATAGTACCACAATGCTAACTCCACTACACAATGCCAACTCCACTACACAATGCTAACTTCACTCTGTCACATTCCTACAGACTATTTCTCATCTGATAGTGACTTAAAACATCCCACAGGTAGATTTTAATTAACTAGTTAAGGACATGTTTAGTGAGAGTCTTTCAATATCTCCATTAAAAGTTCCCAAACAAATAAATAATAAAAGGAGGCTGAAAGGTTTAGTTATCGATGCTCTAAATCCCGTGGGGGCATTTGCAACCATCAGCCTTCACCATTGCTCATTTTTCTTTTCTATTTTCTTTTTTATTGTTTTATATATGTGTGTTTCATCTTGTTGTGTTTTATTTTTTTGTGTGGTTTTGTGTGTATGATGCATGGGCATGTATGTGAGCATGTGGGGGTGTACGCTCATGAATACTCGGGTAGAGACCACAACAGGATTTTGGGTATTTTATATCCTATTGCACTGAGACAAATTCTCTTACTGAACTTGAAGCTCACCAGTTCATATAGGCTGGCTGTTCTTCGAGCTCTCAAGAGCTCACCTATATGCTGCTTCCCAACTGTGCTGAGGTTACACGAATGTACAGCCATGCCTAGTTTTTTGTTTGTTTGTTTGCTTTTTTAATGTGGGAGCAAAGTGTTTGAACTCAGGTCCTTATGTTTAAAATAAAAGCTGTTGACTGCACCATCTCCCAAAAAAAAAAAAAAAAAAAAAAAAAAAAAAAAAAAGTTCCCAAACATCTGCCAATTTACTATGTGTACCATATGAACAATACTATGTATGTATCAGTAAGTTCCTCTTGGAATATACCTTACAAGATATAAAACCAATTATATTTTGGGGGGAAAGGGCAATTCAGGATAACATTCCTAACATTTGACTTTTTTAACTACAAAGAAAACCTGTACTTGAATTAGTGTTTAGTAAGCACAATGAAAAGTCACTTAACAATCTTAAATTTGTTTTCTGGTGGTTATAACAATTTCTAAGGCAAAATTTGCTATCATTGGTTCCTTAATCAAATATTCTAAAGAAAGGAGCTACAAGAAAGGAGTCAATCATCAGCTCTACTTAAAGAGTATCATGAGGTTCATGTGAACCACCACACAAAGAAACATGAATTGTTACCCAGAGAACTGTAGCTTTGATCTGTACTTGACAGCTGTGAACATGAATTTGGAACATAAAATCTTCCCTCTTACTAACACTGTGATGAATTAGATGTTTTTATAAACCCTTCAAATGGCAAAATGGATTTTTATCTTCATAGGATTTTGCTTCCCACAGTCCCAGTGGTACTAGAGGATAGCTATCTCAAAGTAATTACATGCATTCATAAGTATGCAATATAATGTTTTGACACACAGTGTGAAACAGTTGCCATAATCAAGCTAATTAATATATGATAAACTTCAGAGTTACCATTTTAGGGGGCTAAGAACGTCTACATTCTAGTGTCTTTGCAATGTCAGCATAACGGCATATTGTGTTAGCTGTATGTCCACCGTGCTGCACATTAGCTCTCCAGCTCCCATTACGCCTGCAGAACAGAAGTTTCTTCCCTTGACCCTCACTCTTCAGTACATGGAAGCCAACCATGCTTTTGACTAACAATAAACGAGACTATGGAGTATTTATTATACTTATTCTGCTTAATGTACTCTGTGTGTGTGTGTGTGTGTGTGTGTGTGTGTGTGTGTGCGTGCGTGTGTTCTTTTATCCACATCTCCTATACTGACTTTGTCCACTATTGGACACTTAGATTGCTTCCATGTCTTCGTTATTCTTGATAATGCTTTAATAGAAATGAAAGCATACATACCTATTCAACACACTGATTTCCTTATACCTAGAAGTAGAATTACTGGATGACATTATATACTTTCAAGAGAGATTGTTGGATATTATGATAGTACTATTTTTAACATTTCAGTCTTCCACACTTTGCTTTCTATAGTGACTATACCAATTTATATTCCATTGGTGTGGGCAAGTATTCTTTTGTATTTATATTGTCACTAACATTTGCCACCTCTGCAATTGAGATTATAATTTAATTATAATATTTCTCCCTCCCTTTCCTCCTCCAACCCTCTCACATACCTCTCCCTGTTTGCCTTCAAATCCATAGTGTCTTTCTTTGTAATCAAAACCCTATGAAGTGTCATTGTGGTTTTAATTGACTATTACACAGTGATTAGTGAAATTAAAATTTTCTTTATATATTTGTTAGATTTTCTAGCTCTTCCCAGAGATACCCCCCACTGATTACAGTTCTCTCTCTTGCCTCCCTCAACATACTTGACCCCTCCTGTTCCCCTCCCCACCCCATCTCCCACCCAGTTCCCTCTCTCCATCCACACTAGGATCCACTTTATTTCTCTTTCTTAGTGAGATTTAAGCACTTTCTAATAAGAAAAGTGTTCTCTTTTTTAAAAAGATTAATTTATTATATATAAGGACACTGTAGCTGTCCTCAGACACACCAGAAGAGGGCATTAGATCTCATCACAGATGGTTGTGAGCCACCATGTGGTTGCTGGGATTTGAGATCAGGACCTCTAGAAGAGCAGTCAGTATTCTTAACCACTGAGCTATCTCTCCAGCTCCAAAAGACTTCTCTTAACCTGCACAGCTGAATGACTGAATGACTGAATGCCCAAGGAGTCACATGAGGTATCCCTCTTTAAGTACCATAAAGGAGAGCAGGACATCCTCACTGAAAATGTCTTTTCATACCAGGAAGGTTTCTTCATTATTATAGTCTCCCCCAGTGTTCCTGTAGTTAAATAACCCCCAGCTTCTATGATGGTCTTCCTTACTTTGAGTCACCAACTTCAGTATTACTCACGATTAAATGCAATGCCACAAGAACTTTCTTTCCTACAAGCCCTTATTTCCACATATTTCCACTTAACTACTGCTACTACAAATCTTCGCCAGATAATTCTGAAGATCGTATTCCTTCCCCAGAGCAAATGCATTTATTCTACTTCTTGACACCTTCAACTTCTCACCTACAAACCTGAATTCATATTATTCTTTATTCTCTAATTAAATTTACTTTTTCCATTAATTCAGTCCTTGATCATATGCTCTCACTGAGATTTTTTTTTTGCAGGATCTCGTGGACACAGACTTGATGAAATAATTATATTTTCTAAAAAGAAAAGTACTCTCTTAATGTGAACAGCTTCTGATCGAGTAAAGACTACTTTCTCACCTAGTCAGATGAGGTTGTCCTTATTTAAGTACTGTGAGGGAGGTGGGAACAATATATCAGAGGACACACATACATACACACACACACACATACACACACACACACACACACACACACACACACACACACACACACGCACGCACCTTCTCACAGTACCATGTAGAACTCAAATTACGTGAAAGCCTAAATCAATCTGTCCCCAGAGGATGTCCCACACCACTTAGAAAAGTTGCAGCTCATTACTGAATTGTATCCACCAAAAAGTCCAAAAGTCTTGTGCTGAAGCTCTAATCACCAGGACTTCAAAATATGGTTGCATTTAGATATAAGCCATCAAAGGAGTCTCACGCACAGGCTCCAATCCAACATGCCAACTCCAAAAGAGATTGACCCCCTAGAACTACAGGAGCCCAGAAGAAAGACAGACTTAAGACATGAGGAAGCTGCAGTCATCTGCAGACACTGGAGGAGCCTCAGAATACTGAAACCTGCCAGTGTCCCTTCTAATCAGCCCAGAAGGTCAGTCTGTGTTTTACATCTCTGTTGATGCTATGATACCCAGGAAAGCTGACATTTCTGGGTATTTACTCAACGAACTGATTAAAACTAATAATTCCCTGATTTTTAATGCTTCTCTGACCAGGTGTTAAAAGTCAGAATCCCAGAGACAAATGAACCTAAATTAGGGAATTCCCTTCGTTTTTCCTATTTCTCTAGAAAACCACTGTTTTTAGTGAATCTTTGCTCCACTCCCCAAGACCTGTTCCCTTCTTCATTCTGTCAAGAAATTTATTCCTACAGATTAGCTACTTTATTGTAAGTGAAGAATCACTGAAACACATCCTGTAGTTACTGTGACCAGGAGTAAGAGTGGATCAGCCAATATTTGAAGGATATAATAGTTTTGGTATTACTTTCTAACTCAAACCAAATCTAATCAACGATTCACCTGTAAACAGAAAATGGCTTCAAGTAATAGGTGCCCAGCCTCATCCTGACTGGTTTATTTTATACTATATCACTAAAGACAGAAGCTCTAAGAGCGGCAGGCTGTGCAAAACAACATTTTATCACTTTAACCTGCTTGACTCAAGGCAGCAAATATTCTCAAATTGTATTTTGAAAACATTAGCTGCTGCTAATGAATTTGAAGGCATTTGGAAGTATCCACATATGTTTTATTAGGCATGAAAAATAGTAATAGGTGCAAACAGAAGAGCAGTTTTTGTAAGTAATCCAATCCTAGTTAACCTTGCATACAGGATGTGATAAGAGAGTCTAGAGTGTCGGAACTAAAGGCTGTTGGAGTTGTACTGACCTTAAGCTTACAATCTCCTACTTGAGAGCCCTCTCCTAACAGATAGAGGCTCATTACCACTGAGCCTCCAGTCTATCATCTCTAAAACATGAATAACAGCAATGAACTTTCCAGGACTACTCTGAAAGAACATCAACAGACAAACACATTGTGTGGGCCTTGACCATAGTAAGAATTGAAATGTAAACTACATGTCATTTCAGAACTACTTTTAGTATTATTAAAGTCTTTGATTACTGAAATTATGTTTTAAGAGTGAATTAGTTTTAAATATGACTGTATTAATACTCACATCAGCTTGATAAAGAAACTGGAAGCAGCGGGAAAACATAGCACACACAGAATATATAACTTTAGGAATTTGATGAACGTTGTAGAGAACATGCCACACTAGTGCTTAGGGAGAAGTGGAATGCTGAGGGACTTTTTCGACTATAAACAAAATGCAAGCAAGTTGTCCACACAGCAGAGCAGCATGATTTAGGGGAAACTGATGTTGACTGGAACTGAGCAATAGCATACTGGCAAACCCTGTAGTCAGTGGAAATAACATGCCATAATCATGCATATTTCCATTCATTCATTCATTCATTCATCATAAAACAAAGTAAGTCACATTTGTGATTTCTATAAGTAATGGAAAGATGCATTTTCTTCTGTGTTTATCTTAAAATAATCTCAGGAGATGGTTTATCGATTTTAAATCACCAAACATCCCAGACACTTTAATGCTAAGAAAAAACAAAACGTTCACTAGAGTTTCCGTATGCATACCAAACTGACCAGGATGGCTTGGAACTCAGAGAAATTGGTGTGCCTCTGTCTCTTGAGTACTAGTATTGAAGGCATGTGTCATCTCATGTAGCCAATTAAATGTGTGTTTTAGGGACAAGCTCTGTGGTGGTTAGAAGGAGAATGTCCCTCACAAGTTGTATATTTGGACAGTTGTATATTTGCTGGAATTTCTTTTTTCTTTGCTTGCTTCCTTTCACAGTTTGTGGCATACACAGAATATTATTCACTATATGATATTTTATGTTTCTTTGGGAATCATCAAGTTGTAAAAACAATGCGGTTCATCTGTGATTATTTAATTTTAATTTTAGGCAATACATCAAATGCTAATTAAAAACAACAGTTAAAAACTAAACAAACAAAAAAACCTGTATAAGACTGGCTTGTGAGCCCAGTATCTGGAAGAATAAAGAGGATATCGAAGATCCAGGTCAGCCTGGTTTATGTCATGAATACAGGACATTATCTTATCTCAACATTCCTTCCCAAAAAGACACACACACACACACACACACACACACACACACACACACACACACACACAAATTATTTGCATAGGCATGTTAATACAGTTGACGTATAAATATATTTCCTGAATGCAAATATTGTAGTAATCGCCTTAATGCAGTGTTTTCTTGGACATAACATTCTTTCAAGATAGGGCAGTGAGTTAGGTCCTCTGCATCAGTGACTAAGGCTGCTTAGACTAGGGCCTTGCTGAATGAATGGAAAAAGAATTAGTGAGCAAGAGAATTCCATATACTTTAGAAAGGACAAATAACCAGAGCACAAGGCTGAGATTTGTAGTTCTCCAGGAGCCTATGCCAAGACTTTTTTTCAACTCCTTACAAACAATTTTTATAGAATACAATAAAATAAATTATGTTTTAAAATTGTGGAGGGAATGATACAAAGACATACAAGATGCAAAACTATTCCCTAAACATTGCAGAGTCTCAATTCCTTGAGCCAAAATGGCAAGCAGCCGCCCATCAACCAGTAGCCAAGAGTTTACTCTGAGCATTAATGGCATGGTGACTAAAAGCCTTCCTTAACCTACAAGGAGGACGTGACAGTGTAGTGTTTGGAAGGTTCCCTTAAGCTTAATGTAGAATTATCTCCTAGTACAATTACCACTTCTTAGAGTATTTTTTTTTGAAATTTCATAATGATTTATTCTACAGATAGAAAAGAAAACCACACCAAACAGTTGTCAAGGATTTAGAAAAGAAGGCACTGTATTTGAGGTAAGGAAGAAACTCAAGCCACTTGAGTGACAAATGGAAGATGCTATAAGCATGCTTTTCACATCCATCTGCTCTGTTTTGCAGATATCCCTTATTTGTTGTGGTGCTGAAAATGACTAATTTACACCTACTCAACCATTGAACCCCTACTCTCTTCTTAATCAATTTCCACTACATGCTTGAGGAAAAATCTGCCTGTGCATAAGACATTAATTAAAAAGCACTATTTGTTCTAAAAAGGTATTATGAAGACAATTTAAACAGAAGTATAAAGAAAATTTAGCAATATTTTAGCTAAGTGTTTATAGGCTATATAGAGTTTTCAGCGCTAACTCGAGTTAGAATACAAAATGCCATCTCATGAAGTAGAAAAGGGGTTCAAATGTCAGGTCTGGAATTATCAGAGAAAATATGACTTAATAACATAAATCACGGTTATTCGGTTCTGAAAGAATCCTGAATATATGTAAAATTGCTTCTGAAAATATTTTGCTGTGTCACATATTTACACAGTGTTATGGCATATGACTTAAATAATGTCTAATACGAATGAACCAGACTTTTCTAACGGGGCCAAATAAGAAAGCAAAATCTTTCCTGAACACTGGCTGGGATCTAGGCCTATGTTTGAATAAACGAGCAAATGTGTGGATTCTTATGAACTAAAAGTGCACATAAAGGGCTGGAGGGATTGTTCAGCAATTAAGAAAACTTAATTCTTTGGGGGAAAAGAGAAAAACAAGTTTCAGTTCCCGACATCCACATGCTAGTTTATAAGCCTCTATAACAACTTAGTTTCGGGAATCCAAGGCTGCTGCACACACATAACACACTCACACACACTCAGGCACACAAATGTACACATAAAATAGATAAAGCTTTCAAAACTGAATATAAGCCCACAGTGCTAGTAAACAGCACTCCTGAAAATAAGAACAACACTACACATTGTTTTTTCCCAAAATAACGAAGAGAAAATGATGCATGAACCAAAAAAAGCGACAATGAGCCACAATGGTGTGCAGGTATTAAATCCTCCTATACATGGCCTATCTTGTTAAAGTTACTTTAATTTGTGTCAAAGATATTTCAAAGACAGAGAACAACGATGTTAAATAGATGGGCCCCAAAGATTGAGAACTACAGATGTAACTTGAAGCCATGTCATCTAAATATTAATGGGCTAATTTTTCAAAGGCAACTGATTCCCAAACACGCCCTCACAGACACACTTACCCTCACAAGGAACTTATCCCTCACCCCTTGATAGGTTTGGGCGGGGGATGGTCGCTGAAGTTTAACTCAGAATAATGAAGCGATGGGGTCTGAAATCCAAAGCCCACGTACTCTTATTAAATTCCTGTTCCATAGGGTTTTATTCACAGACACTAAGTCACTTTAATTCTAAAACACAGAATTTATTTAATAACTTACAGACTGAAGGCACTTCATTCTATATATCACCTTTAAATATTAGTTTGGATATATTTGCTTCATGATGGGTCATATTTGTAGTTGAAACCACAAAGAAAAATTAATCCTCAGAATTAATAGAAAATTAAAAAAGAATTTTAGCTTTTAATATTATTTCTACTTAGATATTCACGATTGCTTGACCTTTCTGCACTATATATTATACAGTATCACACAACCTAGAATGATGAAAAACTTCAATTAAAAATTATTGGATAAATGCACTATGGAGCCATGGAATGGTATGAGAGCAACATAGTTTACAACTCATGTAAAACCTGTACTCACTGTTTGGAATTTGACAAATCCTATAAGGCAATGATCAGTTAATATCATCAAAATACCTGTTACCCTGTGCCCTCTACTGGAACCCAAAATGGAATTTTAATCTTTTCATGCCATACTTATGAATTACAAAAACTTCTCAAAGACCTAACCAGTAGTATGGGATGGCCTTAAGATCATACTATATCAACAATCTTTTGTTTGGACCTTAATTTTCTTAAATTGGACAAGTGTACAATTTTAAGTGAAAAAATGTTGAAGCATTTGTACTTTTGTTAAGAAAGATGCAAAGTCAATCCTGTTTTGATTCAGCCTTAATTTATCCGAGCTGGAGATTATTGTATATTGTAAATGGCAAATGTAGAAACAGCTGTATTTCAATTCAGCAATAAAATTAAATCAGGATAAATTTGCAAATAGTGGAAACTCTCTTGGCAAAAACCTCTCACAGGTATTGATTTTCATATTAATGTATCCTGGGAACACTTTCACTTAAGGTAATTTACAGGCAATACCAACAAAAAGATAAAGGTAAAAATCTCTTTGTAAAATTAATGTACCTTGCATTTAAAAAGCTGCCACATGAGTAAAGCTGCCGAAAATAAGGTTGGTCTTCCTGAAGGCAAAGCTTGGGTCTCGGTCTCTCCACACCCTGCCAGTCTCGGCACCCCACATTTATTCAATTTGCTGTTCTTTCATGCATATTCCTGTATTATAGTTACAAGTTCATAACTCTCTACCATACCCTTATAGATGCCTAGACAAGAAAATGTAGAAAACGTTGCCATGCCTATTGCTACTACTAAGAATTTTTGCCTTTCATATGAAAAACACATAAAACTTGCAAGTATGAAGCTCTTCAAACTCTTCCAAGTAAATGATCAGATTATGTTAGGAGACCTTGTGACCTCCGTCTGCTTCCAGTCATCATCTAGGCCAGACCGAACTAAGCATGTTCACAGTGTTTACTACCTACTCCCTGTGTCACTACAGTTGGGAACCCAAGCTTCATCGGTCACAAACGAGGGAGTGAGAAGAGCATTAAAACTGGTTTAGATGTAAGTTCTGATTTTTACGCACACTTACAACACACTTAAAAAAGAAAGTAACGCTATTAAGGCAAATCATTAGGCAGGTAAGTTCACAGTTTGGAGCTTATGTGCTTCTTGCTGGAGAAGTGAAGCATACCTTGATGTAGAGATAGAAATACAGTGGCAAGCTGTGGCAATAATTGTTTAATTTAATTTTATTTCGTTGTTTTCAGGTGCTATGAGCAGATAATTTATCAGAATACTGAAAATATCTGGAAAAGACTTCAAGTCCACCAAGGAGGACAATCCCTGATGCACAATCAATATAGATCAATGCTCCCTATGTACATGAGTGTATCCGTGTGCATTTGATATATTTGCATGTGCACATATGCTATTGAGTAAGTATGGAGGGCAGAGAACAACTTAGGTGTTGGTCTTTTCTTTCTACCTTGTTTGAGCCAGCTACGATTTATTGTGTTACAAAATATACACCAGTATAGCTGTCCACAATAGCTACAAGGGGATTTTCTGCCTCCACCTCCCATCTTGTGAGTGTGAGGATCACAGATTTATGCTATTGTGCCTGGCTTTACAAAGATGCAGGAGATTTTCAGTCAAGCCATCATGTTTGTGTCAAAAGTCCTGTACTCCTGGATCCATCTTCCCAGCCTTTGGTACCATTTCTACTGAAATACAGCCTGTGCAAACATTATGTGCCCAGCCTCTTTATGTTCAAGTCTAGACCTCATCATGGAGAAAATCCCTTTGATGCAAACTTAGGAAACGCATTTGAGCAAGACTAAAGACTATCTCATCTAATGAAAATATAAGATGGTGTAAATAAGGATGAGGCAACAAAGGATGAGCAGAGAATGAAAGACTCTGGTTTATCTACATTAATGGATCTCAGAAACAGAAAACAGGTTATGATACACAGAATCTACTGTTTATTTTCAAATATTTTCTCAAACTAAGGAGTCAATGGGGACTGAATCCATGAGTAAATTAAATTATTAAATTATCATTCTGTTAATAATACAGTGAGTGAATGACAGCAATAACCTGAACAATTCTCACTGAAACCATCAAATGGCAGGGGAATGTCCTAAGAGAGAAGTCTCTGTGAAGATGTCCATTCCTGGCAATAGCATCATCTCTTTATATGTAGAACCAAATTATGAGTGAATTGATTGAAAAAAGGCATATTTGGTAAAGTGGTTACCTTGCTTCTAAAGAATAAGAACTATCAAGGTAAATTTGATATTTCTTAGTCAACTGACCACATTTTGGGACTACTCCTTAGTACAAAATGAGTTGGAATGGATTTCAATTTATGTTCTTAATAAAAAGTGAAAGTTGAAATTGAAACAATCAGAGAGTATTTTAAAAATCTATCTTGGCTATGCTCTGAAAATGAATAAGATGTAGAAAAAGAATCTAAAACCATGACATAGTCCTGAGATTTTTCTAAGACCTGAGCCGTGGGCTTCGTGAGAGTCACACAGGTGCGAGTGCACTTGTAACCCACGTGTATCTCTGCACGTTAAATATAATATAAAACTGGATTTCAGAGACAGGATAGAAATGACAGGGCATGTTTGAAGTGATTTCGTAATGATGATATACTGATACATTGGGTTAGTTGGGTCAGATAGTACATAGAAATGAGCTCTATCTGTTTCCCTTGATTTATTTATCATGTGTGGAACATGTCAACTCTGTTGAGATCTCGGTACTGTTGGACTCTAGAACTCATGTCCTGATGGTGTGCTCACTTCAGCTCCTTGTCTATTCTTCTCTTCTTTTCTTTCTCATCCTAGAATTGCACCAGTTTCAATTGTTGGAACTGGAGCATGTAAGAAACATCAAGAAATTCTGAAATAAAATGATCACAAATTTGATAGACAGGGTTCTAAATTGAAATAAAACAGAATAGATATTTGTGCCAGGCTTCATTAATCCAATTTAAATAATTGTATAGCAAAAAAAGCATAGTTATTTTGTCAACCTGAGTAAAAAGATGATGTATTTCTTACATAAACTACGTTCATTTATTTTATGCCATCTGTATGTTTAGATTCAGAACTTTAAATTTTGAGTATTGTAAATATGCTACAAAAATTTGTTTATAAACCTCAGACTATGTATTAAAGTATAAAATGTGTATGAAATAAAGAACAAAATGATAAATATTGTAACTCTGAACGTTTTATTTTCATCATAATTCTACTGTTGCCTTTGCTTCTTTATTTATTCTCAAATTAGTCACTCAAAATATTTTAATGTTGATCGTCCTCTTCTTCAGCCCCTTAATGTTCCTTTTGCTCATCACTGTACAGTTCCTGTGTTACAGACTGATTACCTCATAAAGAAACAGGAACCAGGGCAAAACAAGCAGCAAAACTTGGGTGTTGGGAAAGCCTGGTAACTGGAGTTTGATGCCTGGAAATTGTGGACAAGAAAACTGATGCTATGAAACTGTCCCATGACCTCTATAGGCACTCTATATAATGCACACACATACCTACCTATCCGCAAGAAACACAGTAAGCTTCTGTAGCAGAAAGGCATTACACTCCAAATACGTCGTGTTCTTAATGATCTGAAGAACTATGTGTGTCTCTGTTTAATTATCAGCTTCATGAACCTTCTCATTACTGCCCAAGTCACTTCTAAACTCAGAAAGTGGACTAAACTTTGTTCTGTTACATTTTGCAACTTTTAAAAACAGACTCCCCCTAATTACACTGCCTTACTATAAAAACAAAAAAATAAGACACCCCCCATCAAATCAAACCAAAACAAAAACCTTCCTGAGTAAATACTACATGAGAAATGCTGTGACCACATAGAAAAATTATACTCGACTCTCAAAAGCAGGGCCATTATTAGTCCTAGTGACAGTAATGTTCATTCTTAACTGTCTTCTCCAAGTAGAAAGTTGATGTGAGACAACTAATTATGGAAGCATGCAAACTGTGTTAGAAAAATATCATTAATTCACACCCAAATCTAAGTGTCTTTTCTATTCTGGCTCCTAGGGGAAACCACTGTAGCACATACTTGTGCTTTAGAATTAACACATTTTTGGGTTCAGATATTATGAAGCAACTTTGTAGTTCTGAGATATTTTGCAAGTTACCCATTTGTTCCCCAGATCAGATTTGATCTCCTAGATCTGGATTAGGATAAAACAGTCAGGAACAAGATATCTAAGTATCTTCTCTCAGTGTGGTCCAGACTGTCAGTCAATACATCAACAAGAAGGAGATGGAGCAACAAAAGGACAGATACTACCCATTTCTTTTGGAACCAAGGCTTGAGACTAAAACTAACATGTGGACCACATTATTAAATATGTTACCAAATGCGCTGTGCATTTTCATCTAAATTGTTGTTGTTGTCGTTGTTGTTGTTGTTTTATATTGAGTTATTTCATTGCAGTACACATATTACTGTTTCTGGTTCCAATAAATGACCTCTTTATAAGTGACTGACTACATTTCCACATCCTATGATACATTTATTTCTGGATTACTGGAACACTATACAGACATAAGTAAAATGAACACACATATTTCATGGCTCTGCTCTCTTTATAATGTAATGGAAAAATAAAACCCCAGAAGTCACAAACGGAAAAAGGCTTAAGTGTTACAGATTATAAACTTGAAGAATTTCCGTTGGTGCTTTTTTATACACTTCTAGCTTTCCTTTACATTTTTTGTCCTGTCATGGTATTTTTTAAAAATAGCTTTTACACTGAGGTTCGCAGTAATTCAATATATCATCTATTGTCTCTTCCTTAGCTACATGTAAGCCTTACCACTCTCTAAAGAGCGCTCATTTTTATCTATATTTCATTACAAACCTAGATGCACAAAATTCTCTGAAGCTGCAGTTATTTCATTGTGATCCTCCAATTCTCAAATCTTAACCTTCCTGCTCTATTCACCTCAGAGGTGTCCTTGTCTCCTTGTCTAACCCAGTTTTTTTATTGTCATTCCACAGGACTTTGGACACCTGAATTATACTGTCTTTGTTTCACACAGTTCCACTTTGCAGACCTCACATGCTTACCTGACACCTTTAGTCACCGGCATTTTTGTTGACTGCATGTGACACAAATGTGTATTTGGCTAAGTTCTCAGAGAACTTCGGGTTAATCTTGACTTAACACTGTGCTTTCAAATATCTGAGAAGACAGATTAACTAACACTGGGATAGAAACACAGAAACTAGAAGCATGAGGTTATCATGGACCCCAAACAAGAATGAAGACTTTCTCTGGCAACACTAAGCCAGCACTCTAATTTCCTCAAGAAATGCTTCTGAGAGCTATGCAGTGAAACTCAATGTGGGCTTTATGTGGCTAGTCAGCGTGTGTAATTCATCAAGTAACTCTGTCTCTCACAAAGTAGGATGGGTTCATTCAAAAGGTAAGTCATTTAATGGCTTAGTAACTGTTAGAATTTTGCCTTTTAATATAATTTTATTTATAACACTGTGAATTTATATATTTTGCTTTATTTACTGTTTTATAATTCATTATATTCGTGCTTAATACGGAAATAAATCCCAATTTGGTAATTAGAACATCCTTCAAACTACCTCATGTTTCCACTGATATAACTAATTTACCTTTGAGTATTTCTCTTGCTTTCCACCATAAAACATCTGAGATTTGGTATCAAGAGATTTCTCTCCCAGAACTGGGTTTCTTAGCTGAGGATAGTTTCCCACAAGCCATGATATATTAGGAGATTTACATCTCCTAATGTCAAGCACATGGCCTTGAATTTTTTCACTATACATCGATAAGTGAATTGTTGAATGTGTCTTTAAAAGCTTCATAGTGCATTGTAATACTTAGAGATTATTCTTTTATTTGTTTATTTCGTTCTTAGAATAGCAGTACTTGTTTTTGGTTTTTTTAAATTTTGTTTTGTTTTTCTACATGTAAAAATTACGTTTATATTTCCACAAAATATCTCACGTCCCTGGGAAGATCATGTTACATATATAAAACATACATACACACATACACACCCATAAAATTTTAGGAATATACCTTTTTAAGATGTTACCACAGCATATCCAATATGATCATTATCTCATTGACTTGTCTAATTCTATTCTCTCTCATTTATTTACATTTTAAAATTAAGTGATTTAAACCACAGATGCAAGAAAATCTACTTCTTCAGTCCTTGCATTTCTTTGTGCCTATAATTTACTTCTATTGAGTACTCCCAACCACATGTATATGCATGCATGCACACACACACACGCACACACACACACACACACACACATCTACATCCACACACAGTACACACATACTATTTTCAACAGCACTTATTTTTCTACATTGTACCATTCCCTTGTGCATCAGAGTAGAAAAATGCAGGTATTAATCAAATATATGGCCCAGTCTGTTTTATCTCCTCCTAAATGTTTTAATAACAGTTTTGTAGTATGTCCTCCTGGCCTTGAATCTTCTAACTTTCAGTCACAGAATGGTTATTTCTTCCTTAATTATTGCTGGAACTTCAAATCAGTATTATGTACAAATCTACAAGCAGTTTCTGATCCTCGAGTGTACAAGGGCTTTACAAACCATTTCAGCTATTGTTTTCTTTTTTTTTTTTTTTTCCGGAGCTGAGAACCGAACCCAGGGCCTTGCGCTTACTAGGCAAGCGCTCAACCACTGAGCTAAATCCCCAACCCCTCAGCTATTGTTTTCTAACACCAATTTCCAAGATACCCAACCCAGACTCTAACATCAGGTGGAAGATTTTAGCCCTTGCTTCACCTTGGCTTTTAAACAAGCGACTGTGCACATGTGCGTTGTATTGAAAAAGCAGCCAGGTTCACTCCTTCTTCATTCACTCTGCCCTCATTCTGCTTCAGGTTTCTCATTCCTGAGAATACCCACGTTTCTAAGCCCCAAGGAAACTCTTTTATAATAGAAGTTTTTCACACATCTGAAATAGCAATTAAACACAGCATCTTAAAATACCCTTTTGCAGTTGCACGTGTTTTACAATATTAACAAACAGATAAAAATGAGCTAAAAATGTCACATTCAAATAGGTGTAACAGTGAAAATCAAAGATAAAGATGAGGTGAGATGTTGTCAGACAGAGGCAACACCAGTATTTATAGCCTTGCCTTGGGACGGCAGGGATAGCTTGTTTGGTTACCTATCCAAAAGACTCATTTTTCCATTTCATACATCAGAGTTTGGAGGAAAGTGATTCACACTGCTGTAGACTTGAACTCAGCAGCTGTGATTACATGCCCAAGTTCTCCACATTCGCACATGCCTAGTAAACAAATACTCAACGTTTCTCACAGGGTTCTACAACGCAACTGCAGACAAAGAACAGTTTATTTCATCACAGTTTCAGATTTGCCTGCACTTAAAGAGTCTTGCATAAATGTGTGCTAGCACAGTCATTCGGTGAGATTCTTTAGTGATTCTCCATGTGATTCTACTTAGTGTTATTTCCAGCTTAAGTTCTCCCTAATGACAGATACAAAGTAATAAAAACTTACCAAACTACAGTCTCTGTAATGTATCAAGAGGAAACACATAGAGCTTATTTTGTACTAGGAAAAGCAATGCAACTCATAATCTAGTCTACACACAATGCTCATGTGTGCAAGAGGCAAGCCAGGAGATGTCGTTCAGAGTTCCCAAGTATTCCTTCCTCCTTTACCAGCCCTGTGAACTCTGGAAGGGTATTTATTTTTCAATGTTAGCTTTCTTCAACATGTGCAACAGGGATGTATGTACTTCCTACTCAGTAGGGGAACAAGTAGTCCCCTACTTGGGTAGTCGTGTTGCACAATGTCATGCTGGAAAATGGAAGTTTGTCCTCCTCACAGTGCCTGAAGGTGCTATAGGAACTGCTGAAGGCGATTGTCGCGAATCATCAATTCTGAACACTAAACACAGCAATAGGAAACAACCAGCCCAAAGGAAACCAGCAGTATTATTCTGCCAAGTCTGTTATGGAGATAGTCACATTCTGATTGCAGTTACTGTCAATACAACAAACATTTCCTGCCTACTGGAATCACAGGCCCCAATGGGAAAGCCTCTTCTGTTGTTTATTAAATGGACATGATATGCCTGTCAAATTCCCTTATGGATAAATTTTTACTCATGATAGCAATGCTGTCATATTTAGTCAAAGAAGATCTTTGGTAGTGGTGGTGGTGGCAGTGGTTTTTTGTTTGTTTGTTTGCTCCAGTGGTCAGTACTGACTGCAGAGCCTCATAATTGGTCAAAGTACAAAGAATAAATGACTGTTTGATGTCAATCCATAAGGGACACTTTCCTAACATCTCCATAAGCCCTTCCCAGTGTAGGGAACATCACAGAAGGGCAGTTAGAAGAAAGAGCTGAGGGAAGGGAGACCTGAAATAATACTGACTTCCAGCTATGACAAGGCTGTAGACGTTAACTCAGCAGTGATCATATACCTAGGCTCTGCATGTGACTGGGACTATCTACATGCTGTCTTCGAAGGGCTCCTCCTGTGTATATGCATAGATAATGGTTACTGGGACGGATAGAAACTTCCTTTATTGATAAGTCAGTGGTAAGGGGTCTACATTTCTGTAAAGAAGCTATCACTGTGTTCCTGTCAATAAACTGAGAGCTTCACTGGGACATACACACACAGACACACATATATGCACAGACACACACATACATGCACACATGCACACAAACACACAGATCGACACACACACAGAGACACACACAAAGACAAACACACAGACACACACACAAACTCACACAGACACACATAAACACACACCAGACACACACAGAAACACACACAGACACACCCACAAACACACAGACACACACACAAACACACACACAGACACACACACACAAAGACATACACACAGACGCACAGAAACAGACAGCAGAGGGAGGAGATTAATAAAAGGAGAGGACAGGAGAATTGGGATGAATATCATTGAAATATATTGTGTACATGTATAAAAATGTCATAATGCATATTACTAATATAGCTATTTTTAATATAAGCTAATAACATGTTTTAAATGAAATGTTAGTTCTCTTCGATTTTGTTTGTCTTTAACATCAAATAAGAAACTAATAGCCTTTCTCTATCCCTAACAAAATTTCTGGACTACCCAGGAATATGTTGCATATATATCAAATATAGGTAAATATCTTATCTACACTCTTACATTATATATAAATACAATTAATTTGCAGTGTGAAATTGAGGGAAAAAACTAACTAGTGTACTCCAAACAAAAATAATATTAATTGGTGAGTTTAATTATATTTTACCACAGATATATTGTGCGTATAAACTCTATTTTTTCATTATTGCCCATTTCAGGAAATGAGAAACCAGGACAGTGTTCCCATGCCCTTCATAATTTCCCTCGCACTTAGATTTAAACATGGTAAGAGAAGTCTGGCAGTGTTGACTGCAGGTGAGGAGTCTCCAAGGACATGCCAGAGGACATATATCCTAGACAATGTTCTGGCACTTTTGTCTCTGTTCTAGTAATAGAGAACAAAAAAGGAAATTAACCTGAGTAAGTATCAGAAAAACATGAAGATAATCCAGTGCAAATAAAGATTTTTAAGTTTCTGAATTAACTAGGAAGCACAACATCAATTTTCTTAAATACAAATTTAGTGATTAGCATAAGTCTGAGAAAACAAAAACAAAAAAATTCATAGGTACCTCATATCTAACAAAAGTTGACCATAACCAAATCAAGTCTATGTCTTATGCAAATAAAACTTTGTAATAAGTGGAAGTCCGTGGCTGAGGTGTTCAGACCTACCCAGGTGCTGAGTCTGTACTAAATACAGAAGCAGTACTGCATCACCAACAGAATCACAAGGTTCTGCTCTGTGATTATTTCTTTGTGATTGTGATACAATAAAATGAACTATTTCACTGTCTCTACTAGGAAAGATTATATTATTGATGTCAAGCACTAAAAATATATTAGGTAAAAAACATGATAAATTATGAAAGTCTAAAAACATTTTATATAGTTAACTTGAAAAAATGATTAAAAAAATAAGATGTTAATAACAATTTTGGCAATCAGTGAAGGAATTTTGTAAACTCAACTTTTCTTACTTTATGGAACCCTATAATCAATAGAAAAAAAAACTAATCAGTGTTCCCCCAGTATGTCATAAGCTAGTTTATGTTTCTTTATGGTCATGCAGTAACAGTCATGACCAACCATGCTGTTAAATAACCTATTTTGAGATACAGTTAATCCTTCTTCTACAATAAACTCTAGAATTCCTTATTATTGTGATAAGAATTCTAAATATCCATTTCACTTGCATTTTCCCTCCATAACAGAGCTTTAGTAGACTTCAAGTCTCGTTTGATCTGATGCACTACCTAATGACTTACAATATCAGTTACCAAAGCATGGCCACATCTCACTCAGTGGAAACCTCTCAAATACAAGCACATCACATACCTTTTACTCTCTTATCCGAAGCATAATGTTTTACTTGAGAAATTCACATTCAAAGGCTAGAGAAATGGCCCAGACGTTAAAAGCATTATCTGTTCTTCCACAGGACCAAAGTTCAATTCTCAGCACCTACATGATCATTTATAAAAGTATTTAACTCTAGTTCTAGGGGACCTGGCACCTGCTGCTGGCCTCTGTGGACACCAGACATTCGCACAATGAACAGACACACATGCATATAATGTGTCTGTAAAATACAGCAAAGTACTTTTTAAAAACAGAAGTATATTTTATTGGTCTGAGAAAATACACATTTATGATAGTTCAAATTATTCTTGTATTTATTTTACATTATTTTCAATTAAAATATGAGAATTCATATTTACATATTCTCTTCAAATAACTAGTCTTTCATAAAAATTAAGACATCACTTTACAGCAAAGTAACATACCTTCTGTAGTTAAATACATTACTGAATATATCTACAGTGATTAAAACTTTTTTAACTTACATATAACACCAATATAATGTAGGTAAATTGGCACAATCTCAGAGGAGAAAAAAACAAATTACCAACCTGATTCTAAACATAAGAAGAAATTTTATTGAAAATTATGTTAACAGCAAAAAGTTATTTTAAATATATTTGGACAAAACACACATACAGGACTGAACACCAAAAAGATTTTGTTTTTCTGCAATGTTTGCAGTCAAAAGAAACTATAAATAAATTAATCCATTGTTTTTAGGAATGCTAAGAATATATATTGTAGAGAAACATTCTGGGAAATTTAACAAGTAGTTTTAGGTTTGTGAAAATTTCATCACAAAATTTTAAAATAGTAGAGGTTCAGTAAACAGTTATTCCCTGTCCTTTTAACTGGCAAATGCATTCTCTCTCTCTCTCTTTTTTAAATAGTACAAAATAGCCAGTGATAAAAATGAAATGGATGACTAAGTTGATGAGAAGTCTGTTGGGAAGCTGGGTCAATGAATAAAGCATGTATTTTCCCATAAGAAACCAGTAGGCGGTGCCAACTCTAGTACATTACCTTCCACAGCTTTAAACCCCAAAACTGCACAAGAGAAGATCAGTGACAGAGCTGCACTGTTGCTGGCTCGCTTAGGGGAGGTAGGGGTTAGAATGATTTGGAAGTCACAGATAAAAATGTAAAATAAATATTTTATACAATGAAAAGTAAACATTAAATAAATGAAGCACAAGAACACAACAGGCACGGTCTCCATGTAGAAGGTTGCCACTGGAAACTTCCCTCTCTGCAGATAACATCTCTGATTTCAGTCTCGTGTGGGAAAAACTCGCACTGTAAATTAGCTGGCAAGTCTCAGAGGAGAGAATATAGCGAGGCTGGGACAAAACCAGCCGGCTAATGGGTAGCCAGGGTTACTTACTCACACAGTTTATGTCTTTCTCCCTCACTCTGACTCTTTTTGTTCTGTTTTGATTTTCAGAGAATAAAAGTTTTGTCAGTACATGACCTATGAAAAGTATCCACACACATCATTTTAAATGAGCTTTTCTACATATGTAAAACAAAATGATTGAAATTTAAAAAAAATCATAGTATACTGTAAATGTACATTGTATACAGTATTGTATAGCATATTGTAATACTCATACTTTGATAAGTATTTTGTTTGCTGTCTGATCCACATGAAAGTGTGTGTTTAAGCTATGATCTCACAGTACAAAATAGGAAATTTCATATTTTTGTTTAGAGTTATAATACAAGCCTCAATTTTACAACTATGCACTTCAAGCAATTGACTGGTGTTTACAGGGAGTAAAATGATCGTTTTCTCACTCAAAAATACAATGAGACTTCTTAATGAGAAGTTGCCTGGCCTTAGACGAAGGAATGAATGAACCACCTCATATGTATGCAACTTGCAAGGATCTTAGAGTTATACAAGTGTGGTACAGGTAAAATGCATAACTTCCTCGCTATTGCATTAGAATACCTCCCTTGGATTCTTTATTATTTCACTGCAAAGCATAAAACACAAACATCAAACTTTTCATCTCACAAGCTGCACATATAGAAAATTCAATAAAATATTCTGCTAGAAAATATATAGAATAAGTTATTAATCATTTTGTTATAGGTCCTTGTTTTCTGAAGTTTTAAGTTTTAATTTTTTTTAGATAACCTAGAAGAAAACTTAATAAGGCAAAACAATACCATTTCAGTTTATTTTATCGGAAGCCAACCAGAGTATGTGAGTAAATTTAACAGTGAACTCATTCAAGGTTGGAAAAGAAAACGAAGGGTTCAGAATCAACGTCCCCAATTACTCCTAGTTCCTTTTCAGAATTTAAGATTCATTCTATGCCTTTCCCATACTTATTTGGGAACTAAATCCCCCCCCCCCGATTCTGTTAATGTGAAAAGTAGAGAAAAGATTTTCTTTTTTTAATTGCCAGCCAGCACATCTCTGAAAAGTACTGCTGCGTTTATGGATACATGCAACAGGGTACTCAAACATTATAGTCAACATTCAACACTCAGTACTTCAGCATGACCAACAGTGGCCACCTTCAGTGGCCCTTTGCCCAACACTGTTGTCGACCTGGGGGAGGGGGTACCTACACAACCAGTATCTGGTGGTTAAGAAGAAGGACACACTATTTTTAAAGAAAGGATAATTTTGTACCTTGTAGGCGTCGTCTCATTAAACGCAAGTATGCACCGGTACAAGTGACCATTCCCTCTCAGAAGACACCAGCAAGGGCTTAAAACCAACGCGACGCCGCCGGGAAAACATGAGGGAAACCACAAGGAAGATGTGAAACCGCCAGAGCTAGCGGAGGCGGTTGGGAAGAACCCACTGCACTGCTCCCGCGGGGCGCAGAGGCAAGAGAGAGGCGCTCAGGGACCGCTGCCATCCTAGACACCTCGAGCTCTGGCCGCCTGACCAGCCGCCAGCCCCGGGGCGGCCGCGGTCCCCGCCCCTTCACCTCTCCATCTCCCGCGCCCAAAGGGCGGGATCACCCCAAGGCCAGCGCCCCGCGGGGCCCTCGGATTCCTGTGCTGCGGGTGGTTCAGGCTAACTTGCCCGACCGCCCGCCGAGCTTCGGTTCCCCAGCAGTCACCCTAGCCTAGGCGCCACCGGGGGAGGGGGGTGTGTGCATCTTCATAACCAACGCGGCCCCGAGAGCACTTTGGTTCTGGCTCCCGGCGCAGCTTTCCCCATTGCGGGCTCGGACACAGCCAGGAACCGGCGCGCACACGCGCACACACCCTCGCACATGCACACACGCGCGCACACAGACTTCTTGGCCAGCGTTGCCATCACACACCCGGGGAACGCCGCCGAGGGGGCCAAGTACCTGCTCTCTGCGAGCTGTTGTGCTGTTCACTTCATCCTCCGTTGACAAGGAAACCAAACCGCACTTCATTTTTTTTTTTCCAGAAAAACCTTCCACTGCCATCATTTGAAAATTGATTTACGGGGAGGGGAGAAGGAGGAAGAAGGGATAATATAGATATAGATATCAGGATATCTATCATAAAATTATCTCGGGTTTTTTAAATAAAAAAGTCAAATGTGCAAAAGTCATAGTTAATGTAAAGGAGGAAAAAAGCAATTGCTTAAAAATAATCCCTTTAACTAGCTGCAAGAAAAGTTTCATGTTATCAACTGATATCAAAAACAGGAGGGGAAAAACGAAATATTTCTCACAGGCTTCCAAAAAGGTCATAAAAATGCAAAATTAATGTCTTTGCTCAGTGGTGCGAATCGAATTGCAAGACGACAAACTTGTGAACACTGCTGGAAAATCCCACCTACACAAAAATGTAATCGGAAAAAGAGTACGTAAAAAAGAGTTAGAAACATGCTTTCTTATCTTTACAAAGGGAAAAAAAATAGGCACCACACTTCACAACGCTTTTTCCATAAAACCAGTTGCACATTTTGCTGGACTTGGGAGCCGCTCGCAGCCAGCACCGCTGCCGCGGACTCCCAGACACAGCGCCTTGTCTAGAGAACCATCGCATGCTAGGAAAACTTGATTTAGGAAAAGGCTTAAGACCATGCTCGTCAGCTTTCCCAAATACAAACAATAATCAAAGAAGTGGGAAGAAAAAAAAAAGAAGAAGAAGAAAAACAAAAACAAAAAAAAGGAAAAAAAGAATAGGACAAGAATGCCACTGAGAAGGTACTCACCGAGCGGGAGTAAAATGTTGGAATAAAAATGAGATTTAGGAAAATACAGTATGGCGGTGGAAGAAGGAATGAAGCGCGTTTTTTTCTCAGTCTCTGCCTCGGGCACTGACACGTGATTCGGAGCCAGGCGGACTTGCAGGCGGCGGGGGACCGCGGCTGCTGGGCGACCTCGGAGCCCTCGAAGCCCTCTGAGCGGCTTGGGCAGGCGCGGCGGTGGGAGCCGGGCGAGGCGGCCTCCTTGGCGAGCCGGGACTAGCAGGTGCCGCTCACGCTGGGCTGAGCGCACGCACACGCACACGCAGACGGGCAGGGCGCGGGCTAGCGGGGACCGCGCGGGGCGGGCCGGAGGCGCGCAGCTGCCGCCGCCGCCGCCGCCGCCGCCGCCGCCGCCGCCGCCGCCGCCGCTGCTGGTACTGCCGCTGGTGCTGATGCTGCGGGCGCTCCGCCAAAGAAGAGCAGCTCAGGGATGTTCGGCAGAGGCATCAGAGGGCACACAACTTGCTGTCCACTGCAAAGTTGCCGCTTGCCACTTCCTTATTATTCGGTTTTCGTCTCCAGGTAGTTTCCTGCAGAGAGCTCTTGTCCCTCTCCCCAAGTTTCACTCTTCAAGCCCGGTTTAACTCGATCGTTTTATTCATTTGATCTCGGGGCTCCTATTTCTTCTAGACTGCTTTGGCTATGTCACTTCCTCCCCCTAGGTCCGTTTCCCACCTTGTGGTTCTCAGAGAACCTGGATTCCTGCCGTGCGTTGGGGGGTGGGGGGCGTTGTCACTGCAAAGCCAACATAAATCCCTTTGGCTGTCTTGGGGTGTTTCCCATATAAAAGATTAAAAAAAATATATATTTGGAAAAATCCCATCCCAGGTTTTCGTTTGCTTGTTGCATGATGCTGGGCGGGGTTGTGAATGTGGATAATTTATTCTTTCCTGGGCCAGGCATTGTTTGTTTTGTCTGCTTGAGCAACAGCTCCGACCTGTCTGGAAGGCTCTGTGGTCCAGGCTGCAGGCAGGGTCCTTCTGACTCCTGCAAGTTGTTTTCTCAGGCTGCAAGTCCAAGGAGAGGAGCAAGGGAGACAAGTGAGTCTATTGTGTGAGTGCTTGCCCGGCAGCAGGCACCTGGCGACGGTCGAGAGGGGGAGATGTGCGCCACTCAAGAGAAGGCTGCCAAAGATCAGCCAGAGCCAGGCGGCTGAGCAGTGCTTTGGAAGGTGGAAGCAAGAAACAGAGAGTTCACCAAGCATCAGCTGAAGGATGCCTGTCGAAACAAAGATGCCATCAGCCAATCACTGAGTGCTTTGCGATTCTTCCTCTGCTGCCTGTTGCAGAATCAGCTTTCTGGGCTCTGCAATGAATTAATTTTCCTTCATCTTTCATGCAATATTCTATCAAAACCATTTCTTCGTGTTGCTTTGAACCTGGATTGCACAAAATTAATTGCCAGGTGTGTATTATAAAATGAAAATAAATACAGTCTCTTGACTCGCATATTTCTACTCTGATCTTTATGCCTCTCTTTCCACCTTTGATGTTGAAGATAAAATATCTGCTTTGGATGGAGCCTAACCTGGATAGTTTCAACATTTAAGTATGTTCATCACAGAGAGCTCCAGCAGCAAATGTTTCTCCAACATTCTTGGGAAAATTCATTGATCAAATAAAGTCTTAAGCCACAATTTAAATAAAAGTTATTTAACATAGTTCAGAAAAACATTAAATATTTATCTTGGTAAATTTCCAACTGAACTCATTTACTCTACACACTTCCCAGATATGATGTGAAATGCTGACAGAGACAGATGGTTGAATCTAAGTAGAGTCCAGAACTTCAGGAGCCTAAGTTCTGTTGAAAAGCTACTGGATTTTCCTCTGGATAACTCACAGCAAATGTGGATTGTGCTGAGGTCTTGTTGAGCTTCCTTTTTTGTTTTGTTTTGTTTTGTTTTTAATAGATCCCTTCAAATACAGCTCTTTGCTTCCATGTCTCATGAATTATGCTATTTAAACGTGAGTTTGTTACATTTTTCCAAATTTTCTACCCCATAAGAATATCCAGATCCAAATACACTAAGGAGAAGTTAGTTCCAATGAACATATTTCCCATAATTCGTAGAAGTATTGTACTGTGAGCAACTTCACATTAAGAATGGGTTTTGGAGCCTCCTATCCGTCCAGGCAGTGTCTGAGTTTAGAGAGTTATTCAAGAAGAACTTTGAAAAACAAGCTGTTTAGAATTGCACTGCAGTAATGGCCGCCAGCCAATCACAGTGATTGTCAGGCTTTTATTATTCAATAAAATGACTCCCCTTTATGTTTAATGCAGCTCTGCTGAGGAAAAGCAAGCCATCAATATCCTCCTTGCACTTCTTCCATTACTTACATAATTGCAGCTCAGTGCTTAAAATATTCCACTTCTTGCTTCCAAGATGACATTCTCCTCCTTTTAGGTTTCACCGCCACATTAAAAACAGGAGTAAACAAAGTCAGGTCGAAGGAACAGCATTTAAAAAGTGAGTCTGTCATTTAATTCTTCGTGACAAAGACATTATTATCCTCATTCTAAATACTTAGTGAGACAAAGTTAGAGTTGAAATCATCTGTGGAAGACTCTATTGCTATTGCACATGAGAGATGTGGTTGGACCAGACTTAAATCTAGTTTTATAACTAGAACAAAGTACTACAAATACTGCATGAAAGAAGTTAATTCTCAAGAGCTGTTGTTGATGTCACTTAACAGAAACCTGCTTTTCTTAAATTTAGTATACACAAAGAGCATTGTGAGGCCAACTGAGCTGTACTGCTCACACCCAATAACAATTATAGCACATATAATTTTATTGACATTTTTGATTACGTAAAACATAAGAGAAAGGACATAAGCATTTACAATGTTAGATTCATATAGAATACACGTAGAAAAAACACAAGTAAAATACATTTTTAAATGGGGAAAATAGTGTTTAAAGGTTTCCTAAGCAAAAGACAAATAGACAAACAGAACTCTTCAAAAGATGTAGCTGTGCCATTCTGCTCTATGCTTGTCTTCAACAGTTAAGGACAGAACCTTCTGGAGGTTTGAAGAGACAAATGACTTTTCTGATTCTGCTCTGAAGTCATTCATGCAGTACATGCAAATAGGAAGTATACTAAATTTAAGATGAGACCACTAAACGATGATGCTAGAGGAAAAGTCTATTTTGAAATCAGTGCTGTGCAATTTCAACTTTTTGTCAGGAGATATTCAAGACATATGAAATATTTATGTGCACAAACATATGAATATAGACAGTTGGAAATTATGTACTATATAATATTATGGCTTGAAATAGACATGCTTATAAGCAGTGCCCTTAAATCCCTTTTTTTAAAAAAAGTTGACAGGAATTACCAAATTCTTACAAATTTATTCTCAACTTTTCATTATTTTTTCCTCATTATGGGTTCTGTTACTACTAATCAACATTTGTTAGAAGTTTTGATTGCCCTGAGTATACTTCTCCATATTCCTATCCGAAGGAATTACAATATAGATAGCAAGACATTTCATCATGAAATGTATACCAGTTGCCTTGGATGACCAGGCGATATGAAAACATACACAATACGGCATGAGGAAGCCAGCACAGGAAAAAATGTCAGGAATTAGGTGTGATTTGGTTATAAATATCTTCCTCTCAACATAAAAGTGTTTATAGAATTCAAAGACATTCAGAAATATGTATTGGAAAATAAACCAAATTGTCGTAATTAATGTATTTAGATATTCAGTGAATAAATATGTTTATTGATGAGAAAGTACACATATAATTAATACATAAACTAATGTTATTTCTTGAATATATTTACTTTAGTGGAATGGTTTGAGTAGAGTTCTAGTGACCTATGCACTAGAAGTATGTGTACAAAAATGCTCTGATGTCTTCTTCATGAAACACTTGAGAGAGGGCAGAACAAGTCCAGTACTGTGTTATTGCTCATTGATTACTGATCTGTCAGTCACCCCAGTAATGTGTATATAAAATGTGTCACTTTATACATTTAGAAACTGGGAATTTTTCCAAGGTAATTCTTTAGATTTTTTCAATGAAAATGAAAATGTGGCTGTCTGCAGGCTAAACATAAGTGTATGAAAAAGTTCTAAATGTTAAGAATATTAAGCTAATTAAAAATGCTTTAATACAAATTAAGATAAGCAAATGAGAGTCCTTCAGGGGTCAAAGACATGGGGGAATTTATATGAGGTGAAACAAAATGTGATTGAGAAAGTTTATTAAGAAAAACCACCCACCACTCAATTTTTTTTCTGATTCTTCAAATATGAGATACTCAGAAATTCTATGGGGTGGAATTGTGGTAGTGCCAACCCTTAGTTGTACTTTTGGAAGGCCAAGGCAGATGGATCTTTGTGGGTTTGAGGCCAGCCTGGTCTAATTAGGGAGTTCAAGGACAGCCTAGACCATATAGAGGTACCCTGTTTCAAAATAAAAGAGGCAGAGGGGCAGAGAAAGGGAAAGGGGATGAGGATTATAGGGAGGGAGAACGGGAGGGAGACTTTATAATCAGAAACAGATGCTCTGAAAGACTGTCACTAAGACTGCCAGACTGCAGCCTACAGGAAGAGACCTTTCTTATCTGTTGAGAGGGCTACAGACCCTGTAACAGGCATGTCAACTTCTGGGCAATGGTGAGTAAAAACTCAGAGAAAGTACAAGTTGTTGAAGAAAAGAAAGATTTCTTCTTTAATTCTAGTGATATTGCTAACAACGTCCAATACAGTCTTAGTCTTGGTGTAAGTTTTCATAAAGAAATTTCTTTAAGCATGCACTTCCTTTGAAATTGTTACATTCAAGGCAAGAAAGCAAACCACTGAAGGTTTGGGAAGATCATCACTTAACTGTGAACAGCATCATAGTTAAGTTTTATCACCAACCATTTCACTCTAAAGATGAAGACAGTGAGACTCATTGGGGAAACAAAAAGGCCTCACGATGGAGCTCAAACTCACTTCTACAAGGCAGTGTAATCTGATGGCTAGCATAATACACTTGACCTGATCCTTAGTATCTGACAAATTCACACTAATCTCTCTTTGCTTCAATTTTCTCATCTAGTAAACAAAGAGATAATAAACCCCACGGAGTGCTGTGGAGTTAGGAACTTTCAATAGTTCCAGGCATAGACTAGGATTCCTTATTGTCATAGGAGCCATGTTGTCCTATGCTGTTACACACATAAAGAGCTTTAAGCAGGAGCTGCTCGGGGCTGTGCAAGGCTTTCTGGGAAGCTTCCCTTCTTCTGAAAACACATGAGCAAACAAGTCATCTAGCAAAGAACCTGTGCCTTGGCAAAGACTAAAACAGACACAGAAGGAACACCCATTCAGAGCCTGCCCCACATGTGGCCCATACATATACAGCCACCCAATTAGACAAGATGGATGAAGCAAAGAAGTGCAGACAGACAGGAGCCGGATGTAGATCTCTCCTGAGAGACTCAGCCAGAATACAGCAAATACAGAGGCGAATGCCAGCAGCAAACCACTGAACTGAGAATAGGACCCCCGTTGAAGGAATCAGAGAAAGAACTGGAAGAGCTCGAAGGGGCTCGAGACCCCTTATGAACAACAATGCCAAGCAACCAGAGCTTCCAGGGACTAAGCCACTACACAAAGACTATACATGGACTGACCCTGGGCTCCAACCTCATAGGTAGCAATGAATATCCTAGTAAGAGCACCAGTGGAAGGGGAAGCCCTGGGTCCTGCTAAGACTGAACCCCCAGTGAACTAGATTGTTGGGGGAAGGGCGGCAATGGGGGGAGGATGGGGAGGGGAACACCCAAAAAGAAGGGGAGGGGGAGGGATTAGGGGGATGTTTGCCCGGAAACTGGGAAAGGGAATAACACTCGAAATGTAAATAAGAAATACTCAAGTTAATAATAATAATAATAATAAAAAAGAACCTGTGCCTTGGGACTGAAGAGCACAGTGAATGCTGGAGTGTGCCAATGATAAGGAAAGGGAGGAAGTGGAGAGAATGGAGGGAAGCAGAATGATAAAAGGGAGAACTTAAGACCAAGAGCCTGCAAATTTTCCCCAGGACACCTAAGAAATGTAAGACAAGTGGAAACACTGGACAGATTTGGGTCACACAGATGAGTCCTAAACAGACATGTGACAAAAATATCTTAGAAAAACATTCAGACTTTACAGTGTGCTGCTTTTATGAGTTTGAACATTGCCTAAAATCTCCACAGACCATATCTAGCTCAAGTTAACAAAAGGTAGAGACCTTAAGATTGAAAATTTATTTTGAGAATAAAGCCAGAAAGGGTTATCTTTATTTGTGTCTAAAATTCAATAGATTTACTGTTGTAAACAATGTGGTCTAATATCATTGCACAATTAGTTTATTCTAAAAGAGAAATCTTAAAATCTCATCTTTTTCCTGATCTTTTCCAAGATCTTAGAAAAATCACGTTAATACCTTATAAGGCACAATATATTTTAGGAATTACTCACATGTCTTGTTTTTCTTGTTCACTTGTTTTAACTTAATAATTTAGATTTAGATTTTGTCTAAATCTAATTTGAACATGTGAGCTTAGAGATGACTTGGTATGAATATTGACTTAGTAGAATTATGTAATGCTGATCTGTGAGTGAAGGATTAGTCTGTAAACTCTAGCATCCAAGAGGTGCATCCCAGAATCAGGTTCTCATGTTTGCATACCCATCAAGCAGAGGCCCTATTACTTTCATAAAATTTAATGTATGAGTGATTTTAATTAATTTGAACCTTATAACTTAAAAGTTAATTTTCCTTTTCATGGAATGAACTTAAGGGATTTCCAAAAGTTACATATGACACCATGCAGCAATCTGTTCTGCAACTATTTGTCAATATGATTGGTTACTTACATAATCCACACTTGCTCATTCACAGCTTTTGTATGAATACAAGAAAAGGCATTTAACTCTGCATTGTGGTATGTGCACATATGTAATCTATTCTTCCTTTGCTGATCTCATTGAAACCTTATGTGATTTGTTTATAGGCTTTTGGATTTCATATCCTTAATTTCCTCTAATATTCTCTACTCAGTTTATTCTCTCTGAGAATTCAAATCATTTCAGTTTTTGCCATACAACTTAGAATATATTTGTGTTTGAGGCAATGACATTTTGACATATTTACTCCTGGACTTTTACTTCCATTTGAACAGTGGTAATGTATTTTTAACAGTATACTTGAATATATCATCAGTAAAAAATAATAAAATGTACAGTTGGTGATATATATGGATATATGTACACACATATAAATATACCTTTATTCTAATTTGTGAAGATCTAAGAAGCTCACAGACCTTGGTATTTGGCTTCAAGACAGTAAATTATTTGTTGTTTTATTAATGTAATACTCCAGAGAAAGTCAGAGCAGGGATCAAACACAGGCTTTTCAAATGAAATATAATGAACTACTTGCAGGGCAATTGGCAGAAAGAAAGAAAGAAAGAAAGAAAGGAAGAAAGGAAGGAAGGAAGGAAGAAAGTTTCAGACATTAAACATATAAGCACATACCCACTCCTGCCCAATTTCAAATTCTACTAAAGCACTCTCCATTTGTTATAAGTATTCATTCATGTATGGGTATTATTGTTTGAGATGTACCTATTTTAAAAACTGATATACTTCAATAATTTTGCTTTTCAAAAGCTTTAAATTTACATATGTATATATAAAATCCTACATACATATATATTTATTTATATATGCACATGCAGTAGTGTTGAGGTCCCAAAATTTAACATTAGCACATATATTATGAAATGGTTAATTTTTTTAACTTGACACACTTTTCTTACAAGTTCTATCATCTGTAATTATTGTCATTTGAAATGCAATGAAAAATTCACAATTTAAGGCCAAAAAGAAGTTAAAAGCCTTTGATCAAATCATTATAGCACATTAAATTTAAGATAATGAACTGAAAACAAAGGGATTTGATTGAAAGTAATGCTCTCAATTGAAAAATAAGACTGGTTTCTTTATATGGGTAAAGATGCTGTTTTTTAGAGAAAGTATTAAAAACTGGTTTTATGCTCTAATTTCCTGGAAATAGATGAAGGATCTTCAACTAGACAAAAATTTTATGGGCATTAAGTATATTTACTTAATTAACCATAATTTTTAAGTTAGACTAAAGACTTCATTAGTGTGTGAGATATGATCTATTGTAACATGATTTAAATGTGACTTAAAATGTACATTTATAGACAATAAAAGCCAGTTCATATGACAGTTAACTCTCAAATATAATACTCAAATTAGCTATTAAGATCAATGACTTCATGAAATTCATAGGCAAATGGATGGAACTAGAAAATATCATCCTGAGTAAAGTAACCCAATCACACACACAAAAAAAAAATACATAGTATGTACTCACTGATAAGTGGATATTAGCCCAAAAGCTCAGGTTATCTAAGATACAATCTACAGACCACATGAAGCTCAAGAAGGAAGACTACAGTGTGGATTTTTCAGTCCTTCTTGAAAGGAGAAACAAAAATATGCATAGGAGGAGATTTGGAGACAAAGTTTGGAGCAGAGACTGAAGGAATGGCCATTCAGATCCTGCCCCACCTGGGGATCCAGCCCATATACATACAGTCACCAAACCCTGACAATATTGCAGATGCCAAGAAGTGCATGCTAACAGGAACCTGATATAGCTGTCTCCTGAGAGGCTCTGCCAGAACAAGACAAATACAGAGGCAGATGCTCACAGCCAATCATTGAACTGAGAACGGAGTCCCCATTAGAGGAGTTAGAGAAAGGATTGAAGGAGCTGAAGGGATTTGTAACCCCATAAGAACAACAATACCAAACAACCAGAGCTCCCAGGGACTATACCACCATCCAAAGATTACACATGGACAGACCTATGGCTTCAGCTGCACATGTAGCAAAAGATGGCCAAGTCAGGCACAAATGGGAGGAGAAGCCCTTGGTCCTGCCAAGGCTAAATCCCCCAGTGTAGGAGAATGTCAGGGCGGGGAGGTGGGTGGTTGGGTGAGGTAAGGGAATAACATCTGAAATGTAAATAAAAACATATACAATAAAGAAGATTATACTACAAAAAAAATAGATTGTCTGAACAGACCTTCAACAGACAGCAGACTAAACATATGCAATTTGTTTATCCAAAAACTTGCCTATAACTTCAAAAGTTAGTAAAACAAAATAAAACAGAGATCACATCATTTTGAAAAAAAAATTGTGCTGGAGAATTGCTACTTAGAGCATTTTAACATGTTTAATGGTGATATATGTATATATGTATGTATGCATGCATGTTTGTATGTGTGTATGTAAGTAACCCTATTTGACCCTAGTTTAAAGGCAAGTTACAATATATAACTGTTTAAATGTAGATGTCACTAAAGTTTTCATCTTGTGACTTAAAAAATAAAAAAGCAATGTGCTCAAAGGAGGCTGGCAGTTCCAGTTGTCAGTATCAGCTAGTCGTATTCACGTTTGTGTTTTGTTTAAATCTTAAAATTTTAAACTGAAGTGGAGTACAAATACCACATGCTAACAGCCTCAAAAGTTTAAATTACAATGCAAATATCAGTTCATTACTTATACATTCCTTTTTCCTAATTTTTAAAACATAAGTTCTTATTTCTTTTTTAGTAAAACAAAAATGTTCTGTGTGATTTGCAGTGAATAAATGTGCCAGGCATATGAGTCATATTAGTCTCCTCACAAAGGTTAAATTTATTCCTGATCTTTTGTTCATAAAACAATATTAACTTTATTATATTGCAGAGATCTCATACAAGTTTATCTTAAATTCTTAAAATTCCTGTTCTTGTAATTTATAATGTATTTTAGATGTTTTATGTCATTATTCCATAAAAGTTGAGGAGCTAGTATTAAATATCCAGTTAGTTAAGGCGTTTCTAAAAGTGTTGCTTTTGTTTGTTTATTCTGTGCTCCAACTCCTGGATGTTTAGTTTTTGTGAGCCTGGGATATTGACATGTATTTACACATTTGTAAATATCAGATATTCAGGAAGCGCTTCCAATGTACTGGATCACAGTCAACTGTGGTTGAAGTTGTTGAGAGGTATTTGCAGTTCTGATAGAAATTCTCATAGAAATTGCAAATCTGAGAGATGTTGCTCTGCAGACATCCTTCTGCTTTAGGTATCATGTATTCAGGCTGGAGAAATATTGCGAAAATTCAGACTTCAATCTATGTGCACCTCTCTAAGGCAGAGCTAGCTCACGATTCCATAGGAGGGAGTTTGTGGTAAGTAGCATTAGATCGTTTTTTTTTCTTTTCATACAAAATCCACTGAGTAATCTGACTAAGTAATTTATAAATGGAATCTCCCTAAGATAAAACAGAAAAGAGTATCAATTTCATAGCAGAGAATGGCCTTGTGGGGCATCAAATGGAGGAGAGGCCCTTGGCCCTGTCAAAGCTTAAAGTCCCAGTGTAGGGAATGTCAAGGCAGGGAGGTGGGAGAGAGTAAGTGGGTGGGTGAGAAAACCCTCTCATAGAAGTAGGGGGATGGGATAGCAGGTTTCTTGAGGGGAACCAGGAAATGGGATAATATTTAAAATGTAAATTAAAATGCAATTAAAAAATACAGATATTTCAATAATCTGTCCCCTCACAAAAAATTGTACATTTTTATTTTTATTTGATAATTTATAATCATTTATATGCATGAGATACACTGTGATATTCCTTTTTTTAACTTTGTATTGGTTCTTTGTGAATTTTCCATGATGCACTCCAATCCCATTTATTTTCTTGTCCCTCCATATCTACCCCCCATCCTTGCAACCACCCCCCTCAAAAGAAAATAAACAAATGCATAAACGAATAAAAAACATCTTTCCTTGGAAACTGTTGTGTGTCAGTTTGTCACACAGTTTATACTTTCATGTAAACATCTTTACTTGTGAATGTTCATTGCCTGGAGTCATTGGTCCGTCTGGAAGGCTCTGGCTTCTGCTACACAACCAATACTAGCTTCTCATAAGGACTCCTTTCAGATACCCTGTTGTTGCCCTGTGTCATGGAGGCCATGCCAATTTGGATCTACAGGACTGGGCCCTTCACAGTCTCCAGGAGTTCGTTGATGGGGTATATGTTGGAATGAGCCAACTCAAAGCCCTGCATCTGTGTTTTGGCGATAGCTGAGTTGGCCAGCCTGTGAAGTATCCTGAATTCACACTACCAGGGCCAGTTCTCTAGTACTGTCCTGGTGAGGTTCAGAGCCAGCTTACCCAATGACAGAGTCAACAAGGGGCAGGGCAGCTGTACCTCCCTGAGAAATCAACATGGCTACTGGTGGAAGTCTGGACCAGGGATATCTGCTTGGCTTTCGGTGGTAACTTGGGCCACAGACATCAACAGTCTTGCTACTGCAGACCCAGATGCTTTGTCAGCAGCAGGGGCCAGAACCTCACAATGGCCTCAGGAAAGAAACAGTGCAGAGCATTCATAAAAGGCTCTTCCTAATCACCCTGTGTCTCCAGTTCTACCTCTTCATTGTCCACACACCGTTGGATTCCTTTTATCTCCCATCACTCTACCACTTGCTTGCTCATTTTAGTGGTGCCCAGGACTCAGGGTGTCTTGCACTCTGTCTGCACCTCAAAGAGGCAGGTCGGGGGGGCTACACTGTGGTATTTCAATGTGTACATTATAGAATTACCGTGTCAATGAAAACAATACTGATTTTAAACAGAATCACAATTTTAAGGTTTTGCCCAAGTGTTGACCTCAATCCATCCATTAACTTATCCAAAATCCATAGTACTATCAAATGGCATCATTTAGTGTCTTTTGGGGAACAGGTAGCTGCCATGCTAAGGTTCAAATTTGCCCTCACCTATGCTATAAAAATTAGTCTTGGGCCTTTGAGACTGGTTCATTCTCTCCCTTAGCTATATTACTACTTCTTCTATTTGTAAAGGAATCCTGCCCAATATCATATGATACTGTGAAGCTTTCAAAAACATATTTTATTTCTACTTTGAGAATGTCATATATGCACATAACATATTTTGCTTAAATTAATTTCCCAATTCCCTTTTTCCAATCCTCCTAAACCATCTCCATGTACACATTCTAAGCCCTTGTCCTTTTATTTTCCATGGCCCACTCAGCCCAATTAGCTTTGCCTGGATGAGTTTGTGGGGCCATCCATTGAAATATGGGCAACCTAGGAAGGGCCTCGATCCTGAGGATCACTGGTTTTCCCCACAGTGGTTAAAACTGATAAGGGCTGAGAACTGCACTAACATAACCCTTTCACAGGGGGACACTTAGGACACAGACATTTACACTACAACCAATTCCAAAATTACATGTAGAAACAAAGATAACTTTATGGTTGGGGTAACCATAGCATGAGGAACTGTCTTAAAGGGCCACAGAAGCAGGAAGGTTGAAAACCGCTGATTTGGATGGAGGAGAGGGAGGGGATGGGGAAACAATGCAGTAATAATCCCAAGAAAATAAAAGTATATAAAAATGAGTTTTCTTCTTCCAGAAGCTATCAGCTACTAACGACTCTTCAGTCAGCTGGGGGACCGCGAGAGCTTGAGTTTCTGAGTAAACCATACTTTAATGTTAACTAGCTCAGTCTTGTGCCAACTAAGATGATGTGAGTTCATGTGCACACGAGCTGTGTCACCTTCAGTTGACACTGTTTCATAGAGGTTGTCTCCAAACTCTGGTTCTAACAATCCAATGTTTTCTGAGCCATGTTGGGGAATAAACAGATGCCCTATTTAACTGTACTGAGTACCTTTTACTTTCCTCCTCTTTGCACTTAGACTAAAACCTTTCACTGAAAAAAGAAGCCCCTCAGATAAAAGCCGAGAACTGCACTAATCTATAGGCATGAAGATAAGTATTTAGAGGAACGTTTGAATCATGCCTGTCTAGCAAAGTAATAGAAGCAGATTCTCCTAGAGAGACTATAATATCATTAGCCATGGCTGTTTGGCCAGGAGTTTCCTCTTGTAAAGCAGGCCTTAAATTCAATCAGTACATTGTTGGCTATTCCACAACTTTCATACTGTTATTGCATGAATAGGTCCATCTCCCAAAGCTGGTTATCACAGCTTTCAAGTTCACAGCTGGGTTATGCTGTTGATGACTTTTCCCCCAATCAGCTTGCACAGCTCTTTCTCCTACTGTGAAAGCTATTCAGGAAGGAAGAAGCATCCAGGTCAGTTGCAATTTTGATTGTTCTACATCCTGTGACTAAAGTATCTTCAGTGATATGATCTTACAATCAGATAACTAATAAAAATTAAATGGTTTTAAAATTATTCTTAATTCTAGTTATTTATTCACATATATATTTATTTCTTTCCTGATGTGTGAATGGTCCAAGAATTGAGCCTTGCTGCTGACATGAAATGTTTTATAGACTATTCAGTGCTACAAATATAAGGAGGAAGCAATTACTCTGACCAGTGCCTGCCTCTAGAGAAAGGGAGCTTTTTCTTAGCAGTGTGCCTGTTGGGAGGTTGTAAGGATGCTTCATGCTTTAGTATGCATCACACTTTATTTTTTGTTTTCTACACAAGGAAGCGCTTTATTTCATTCCTCTCTGCCTTCAGTTCTCTATTTTCTCTCAGCATAGGATATTGTCTCCTACAGTAAAGCTAGAATTTGTCAAATAAAATCTAAAGTTTAGAAAGGGAAGATGAAATATGGCAAAAGAGTGTACATAGAGAGTGGACAGGTAAAGAACGATCCCAGTGTTTGACAAACTCAAATAAAAACATCTATTATATAATTGGATATACCTGGCATTCCAAGAGTGGATCCAAAAAAGGGCTACTAAACCCTTTATAACCATATGGCATACTTACTATTAATATCCTCATTCCATTGGAGAGTGCTACATTCTCCCATGCGTCATTCCACAGTTTAGCTCCATCTGTAGTGTGGTATCCAGCTCTTTGTTCCCTCCCCAAGATAACAGCACAGAAAAAGAATGCAAGGGAGTTTCTAGAAGATAATGGGCTTGTTCAGGAGAGACACACGTTGCTGTGTGTTCAAGGGAGAGAAACTATTTTATCATAAGGCAGATGATACAGGGAAAAAACACCAGGATGATCCTAAAAATATCTGATGGGTGGGAAGTACATCTAAGGACATTTTTAACTATGGAAAAATATATTACCTCTAGCATCCTCACTAAAATACATCACAACTTAGGAGATACCTGATTATGACCTCTAGCCTGCTCACTAGAGTACATCACAAGTGTGACTAAGAGGACAGCTGAAGTGACTTGGGGACTGATTTTTGGGAGTTTGGGGAGAAGATAATTTGATGTCACCTGCATCCTAAAAAAAGAGAAGAATTATTACTTCAAAATCAAGAAGTTTGGGTCATGATTTGATGTTGTAGCATGCCTGGAGAAGTTATTAAGCTGGTTTGGGGACACATTGTGTTAGCAGTGACAGGAAGATATACAAACAGAATTGCTTGGTTGGTAATAAGAACTTAACTAATTTCCCAGTTGTCCTTTTAGAGTCATGAGAGCAATTGGCATAGATTTTGTGAGTTGAAAGTGTTTTGGATGGATGAGCTCTGCAGAAGAGTTACCTGGAGGGAGCACAGGGCCGAATGTATCCCCAGTCCAGAATTAAGGATAAAAGGGGGCCAAATGTAATGAGTTCTCAGAGAGTTGAAGTCTGGGTCATACATATGAAAGGGGACTTTCATTTAGAACATGATCGATGATCACACTCACTAGAAAAATTCTATTATCATGTTTTCCTGATTATATCAAGTACAGTTTCACACGAATATATTTGACTATGTCATACATATGTATTCTTGAAAAGGTTTTGCTAAATAAATATAAAATATATCATTTTTGACTCTATCTTAAAAATTTAAATTGTTATCTTATTGATACTTAAAGACTTTCATTCGTAATTTGTAAGTATTTTGTCATCCTAAAGGAAAGGGTCTTTGATGTTATCCTTCATATAAATCCAATTTATGTAAAGAAAAAGGAAGCTGCAGGATTTGGGAACTTAGGTTATATTAATAAATTATTCAGGGCATCAATAGTAGGAAATGAACATCAATGCTGAGGTCAGAGGCCTGAGCTGCACTGTTTATTTTCTCCATTTCCTGTTGTGCAAATATCTAGGAAAAATATAGGGATAAACACAGATAGCTGCTACATGAACAGTTAATACTGTCTACATTTCTAATGTAGGCAGGGATAAGGAACTGTAATTATCGTGAAGCATTTTAAAACAGGTTCAGGAAGAATTAGCCATAAGGAAGACACTACAGAGATGCTTATGAAAGCTATGGAGTTGTCCCTTGTGATGGGCTTTGTCAGGCAGAACTAATTATCTGTGGATGATAAGAGAAAATATGGTGAAAAACAGCAGTCATTTCCCATGGCGGGAGTATCCATTTAAAACCCAACAACTCCCTGAACCATGAGATAATTGAAACAGTACCAAAGCCAGCATGAATAACAAGGCATGCACTGTCTTTCTTAGGAAGTAATAGGGGCAGCTTGTGAAATTAACTTCAAATGCATTCCGAAATACAACATTTGCCTAGTTTGGTGGTACACAGTTGTAATGCCAGCACCTGGAACGAGGGCGGGGGACGTTCCAGGCTTACCTGTGCTACTGAAAAAGAGAGCTGGTTTCAAAGGGTAAACAAAACAAACAAATTAAATAAAACAAAACAATAAAGGGCCAAGAAAGAGTAAATACATTTGTAATTGATCCAGTTCATTCAATTGGAATAAAAAGGGACTGCTAAGTAATCCAAAGTAGAAATGACTTATCCATGTTTGCACATGGTAAAATCATGTCCCTAAACTTTCTAGTGTTAACGTAGAATAAGCATTAAGGCATTTAATAGAGCTTTGTGTATACAATCAGCAGTTGAAACTAAGATTTGTTTGGGTCAGAGAATATTTATTTTGAATTAAAAGAAATCATATGTAGGAGCATTTAATACTCATTAACAAAACTTTAGAGCCCTATCAAAATCAGATGATTTTTGCTCCCCAGCTTCAGTTAAAAGCAACAGTGATGACTCCTGAGGCTACAATGTCCTCTAACACAGTTGAGCCCCACCCTCTCCTCTTCCCAAATAGGCACATCTCAACATGTCAGTCGTGTCTTGTATGCATCCTTTATGATATTTACATCATGCCTCCTTCTATGTTAGCACCAAAATCATTGCTTCCAGGCAGGAAAAATTTCGGTATGTAAGAGAACCGGTGGAATAATGACCGTGTTTACTATCATTTGAGAAAGAGAGGGATCAAGAATTGTAATGGCACCACTCGATATTTACCTATTCAGTTAAGGGCTGATGATCTAAGCAGTGCATGAAATACAAGAAAAGAAAGGCAAAAAATATTCAGAAAAAATACATAAGCATTTTTCAAAATCAAATGAAATAGGAATGAGTATATAAGATATTAAGTGGACATTTGAATATTTTCCTATTAATTTTCTGTTTTTTTTAACTTTGCATTATAGGAAATAATAAAGGTATTACTAATGAAAATTATGTGGCAAACTACACTGTTTACAGAAATGCATGATATAAAATTTATACTGATTAATTTTTAGAAAAAAGTTATTTTTATATAAATTTGAGATAGAAATGACCAAGACTATGTGGCCTTTCTTTGTAATGCTCGCTGCTTTATTCCTGCTGAATTCTGAATGAGAAATGGAAGTCATGGTAAACCACATTGATATTCATGTATTCCTTTCTTTCCTGGTGCCTATCTCTTATCTCAACAGAAAGGCAGCATATTCTTCAAGTTTATAAGATACTCATAGTCAGTTTAAATTCAACCTGCAGGAAACAATATAAAATCAACGCAAAATGAGTAGGTTCCTCAGATCACTTCTTGAAAGGAAGATTCAAAAACAGAATATTCGTGTTATGCAATTACACCTGGGATATTTGCAAACACTAATGCTATTCACATGTTAAGACGCTGTCATAGACACAGTGTAAAATTGGTGATGGGAATAACGTAATTAAAATATAAATGCTTACATAATTTTCTTGAACAAGTAAATCTCCTCTTAAATATGATGTTTATTCATCATGAGACAAACACGTCCTGTCAAGAGAAACTAATTGGCAACGTATTTAGGTGAAATTTGACTATGACTGCAAAACTGTAATTACAAATTTTGCCATCTTATGAAGAAATAACAAAACTAATGTCTAAAAAAATACTTATCTTTCCCTCAAGTAAAAATTTCAGACCAATTGAAAAGTACCATTTAGGTTGATGTGTCATTCAAATATTTCATATTATGTCATCCATGTATTAAATAAAATATCTATATTTATTATACTAGGTTAATGTTTATGACTTATTGTATTTTTCATATAGCTTGTATTAAGATGCTAAAGAATAGTTATGTAAGAGTGCAGGAAAAATGTATAGTGTAAATTGTATTGGTGAATTTTTAAAAGATCATATGCTCACAATGGAGTAAGAAACTCATCTCAGAATGTCAATGACAAGAAATTTTTGTGTTTTTTTCCCTAAAGTTGTAACCATAATTTGTTTGAGGTTACACTAATGTGTAAGAGGCAGCCTTAGTTTGTATGTATAAACACATAACTATAAAATGGATTCAAGACTGGGACCTCGTGAAACTAAAACGTTTCTGTATGGCAAAACAAAACAAAAACATTATCATTTAGATAAAGCAACAACCTACAGAAAGAATTTTTCTCCAACTACACATACAATAAAGGGTTAATACACAAAATATATAAAGTGCTAAAAATACTAGATAGCAAAAAACCAAACAATCCAAATTTAAAAAGATGATACAGACGTAACCAGAGAATCCACAAGAGGAAACTCAGTGTGTAAAGGAACACTTAAAGAGATGTTCACCATCCTTAGTCATCAGATAAATGCAAATTGGAACTACGTTGATTGTTTCCAAGTTCTAGCTATTAAGAATAAATCAGCAATAGATATGGTTGAACAAGAATGTCTGTGATAAGATGAAGCCTTCTTTGGGTAAAACCCTAAGAGCGATACAGAGTAGATTAGCTAAATTCTGAGGTAGATCAATTTCCACTTTAAGGAATGGCCACACTGATTTTTTCCATAGTGGCTATCCAAATCTGCAGCCATATCAGCAATGGATGAGTGTTTCCCTTACCCCACATTTTCCCTTACCCCACGTTTTCTTTCTTTCTTTTTTTTTTAGGGAAATAGTTTTTTTTTTTATTAACTTGAGTATTTCTTATATACATTTCAAGTGTTATTCCCTTTCCCGGTTTCCGGGCAAACATCCCCCTCCCCCCTCCCCTTCCTTATGGGTGTCCCCCTCCCAACCCTCCCCCCATTGCCGCCCTCCCCCCATAGTCTAGTTCACTGGAGGTTCAGTCTTAGCAGGACCCAGGGCTTCCCCTTCCACTGGTGCTCTTACTAGGATATTCATTGCTACCTATGGGGTCAGAGTCCAGGGTCAGTCCATGTATAGTCTTTAGGTAGTGGCTTAGTCCCTGGAAGTTCTGGTTGATTGACATTGTTGTACTTTTGGGGTCTCGAGCCCCTTCAAGCTCTTCCAGTTCTTTCTCTGATTCCTTCAACGGGGGACCTATTCTCAGTTCAGGGGTTTGCTGCTGGCATTCACCTCTGTATTTGCTGTATTCTGGCTGTGTCTCTCAGGAGCGATCTACATCCGGCTCCTGTCGGTCTGCACTTCTTTGCTTCATCCATCTTGTCCAATTGGGTGGCTGTATATGTATGGGCCACCTGTGGGGCAGGCTCTGAATGGGTGTTCCTTCAGTCTCTGTTTTAATCTTTGCCTCTCCCTTCCCAGCCAAGGGTATTCTTTTTCCTCATTTAAAGAAGGAGTGAAGCATTCACATTTTGATCATCTGTCTTGAGTTTCGTTTGTTCTAGGGATCTAGGGTAATTCAAGCATTTGGGCTAATAGCCACTTATCAATGAGTGCATACCATGTATGTCTTTCTGTGATTGGGTTAGCTCACTCAGGATGATATTTTCCAGTTCCAACCATTTGCCTACGAATTTCATAAACTCGTTGTTTTTGATAGCTGAGTAATATTCCATTGTGTAGATGTACCACATTTTCTGTATCCATTCCTCTGTTGAAGGGCATCTGGGTTCTTTCCAGTTTCTGGCTATTATAAATAAGGCTGCGATGAACATAGTGGAGCACGTGTCTCTTTTATATGTTGAGGCATCTTTTGGGTATATGACCAAGAGAGGTATAGCTGGATCCTCAGGCAGTTCAATGTCCAATTTTCTGAGGAACCTCCAGACTGATTTCCAGAATGGTTTTACCAGTCTGCAATCCCACCAACAATGGAGGAGTCTTCCTCTTTCTCCACATCCTCGCCAGCATCTGCTGTCACCTGAGTTTTTGATCTTAGCCATTCTCACTGGTGTGAGGTGAAATCTCAGGGTTGTTTTGATTTGCATTTCCCTTATGACTAAAGATGTTGAACATTTCTTTAGGTGTTTCTCAGCCATTCGGCATTCCTCAGCTGTGAGTTTTCTTTAACATTAGCTGTCACTTGTTTTATTGATTGTAGCCATTCTTACGGGTGTAAGCTGAAAGCAGCAGACGATGACTCCTAATGATATCAGTGGCTTCCTCAGTCATCACTAGAAAACATTCTTCATGCAACAGATAGGAACAAATACAGAGGCCTATATCTAGGAAATATGCAGAGTGACAGGCTTTGCAACACTCAGTCATAAGGTGTCCCCATCAAATCCTTTCCTTCGGAGCTCAGGGAACACTACAAAGAAAGAGGTAGAAAAGGGTGTAGGAGTGAGAGGAGATGGAGGACACTAAGGAGACAAGGGCCTTGAAATCAAATGGTTCAATACACACGTGAACTCAGAAAGACTGGGGCAGTGTATCCAAAGTCCAGAAGAATCTACACCAGCACGGAGAAGCAAACACTTAATGTTAGGCTACATGCCCACCAGTGGACAGGAGATGTCCAACAGAATATGAACTCAATGGCATTTTAGAAGTTACTTGTCTCATTATGTCCGGTAAGTGCTTTTTCTTTTATTGTAAACACGTGTTTCTCTCCTTTTTATACAAAAACAAAAAAACAAAAACCCAAAAACCAAACAAAAAACCCAAATACACAAAAACCAAAAACCAAAAACCATACATTGAATATTCTGACATCCTATTGTTGTTGTTTGTTTGGTGTGTGTTTGTGTGTGTGTGTCTGTGTGTGTGTGTGTGTGTGTGTGTGTGTGTTTCTGTGTGTGTGTTTCTGTGTGTTTCTGTGTGTGTGCGCATGTGTGTGTTTGTGTGTGTGTATTTGTGTGTGTGTGTGCGTGTGTTATGGGATTTCTGAAAGTGGGTTTGAGTTGGTCTCTGCATCTATACTGCTTTTTGATGCCTTTTCATGGGGGTCTTTTTGTTCTGTTTGTTTGTTTCATTCTGGTCATATGTGTTTGCTTTTGTATAATCTTATTTGATTATTATCCCTTAGAGGTCTGTTTTCTTTCTAATGAGATACAGAAAGGGTGAATCTGTGTGAGAGAGGAGGTGGGGAGAAACTAGGAGAAGTAGGGAAAGTGAAAACTGTATCAGGATATATTAGATGCAAAATAAATCTATTTTTAATAAAAGACTATTTTTAAATTTTGAAAAAAAATTCTATGTACTCTGGGCAGAAGAGTACATTATATTTATTCCCCTCACATACATATGAAAACTCTCTAAGGGGCATGAAAATGGAAAGTGGTAGAGGTTAGCCTCAGGAAGTAGGTAGAAAAGAAAGCACCAACTTGTTGTGTTATGATTCTACACTTTACAAAGAGAATTTCTGCCTAAAAAACGCTACTAAAGCAAGTTGACTCTGCTTTTTTTTAACTTATATGATTAAATAATCAAATGTAGAGATTGATTCCCATAGTTTTTAAAAAATTCTTGAGTAATTTTATCTCCTTTTGATGTTAATATTTTGGTGTATATTCATTGTTCATAGTAATGGAATTCATCAGAATATTTTCATTTACATATATTCTGAACTTTGATCAAACTCCTTCCTTCTAACTATAACACACATGACCTTCATTTTTGTTTTTGTTTTTTTTAAAGATTATATTTATATATGTGAGTACACTGCAGGCACATCAGAAGAAGGCATCAGATCCCATTACAGATGACTGTGAGACACCCTATGGTTGCTGGGAATTAAACTCAGGACCTTTGGAAGAGTAACTGCTAAGCTATCTCTCCAGCCCCTGACTGCTTTTTTTTTTAAAGAATACTTTTATTTATGTATACGTATTTGTGTGATTGTATGGAATGTGTGGGCAGGTTCTGGAGGAACACATGACTTTTAAATGAAATAGTTTGGTAAAGTTTTGTACATAGAAATTATATTGTATTAAAAATGTTTTAAAAGTGGTTGAATTCCTGGAGAAGAAATGTGAAAAGAGGTGGAGAGAACATCATTCTGTGGGAAGGCTGGAGCACCGCATGATAAAGAACTCAGTACAGTGGCCAAGCCTTGAAACCCACCTTCAGGATGCATAGTTTCCCACTGCTTGTATTCTCATGTCTTAAGAAGCCTTGCATACTGCTCTTGGTATAAAATACAGTAACTGTTAATAGCCAAACCCATTCTTAAAGGGTCCTCTGATAGGTAACAAACATCAGTCTCTGATACAGAGAGTCCATTACCTGTACATTGCAAGTGATTTCCACATTGCTCTGGACATTCCCAAAGCATAGGTAAGCAAGCCCGCAGTGCACTTTACTCTGAAGAATATGTCTTAGAGTTTTCTGTGCTTGGTGCACCTTGATTATAAGTCAGTCCTCATGAAATGAAGCACTGCTCCTCATCATCTCACATTCGCTACTCGAATTTGAAAGCATTGCACCCCTGAGAATACATGAAGCATTGTGTTTTAATGGGCGACTTCTCCAGAGTTGCTGTTAGATTATGATCAATGTTTTCTCATTGTAGATATTATATTAATGGTAACTTTTGGAATTTACTTTTCTGCATTTTCAGTAGACTTTAATAAATTTCTTCCAAAGAATTTACATGTACCAGAAACAGCAGGGTTAAGAAAATATTAGAATACTTGTGTGATTCCAACTGTTTTATTTATACATGTTTATACATGTTTATTCTTTCAGGTTTGTTTCTGATGTTTGAGCAGTACTAATAAATAAAAGGCTTTTTTTTCTTTTCCAAATTTTAATATATAATATCATGCATAGAATGCATGCTATAGGGACTAATGGTATAATCTGGAGAGCTTTCATAACAAATATTTGTTATTAAAATATAGGGCAGAGGAAAACACTCAAGTCAAGAAGTTGGACAATGTGACATTGAATTGTTCAATTTAGGACTCGTAGAGCTTAGGACAGGGCTGGAGAAATTGAGGACACAGAAATCAAATGGAGGGGGTTGATGATGTGCCCATAAATTTAGAAAGAAAACCGAGAGCGTATGGGTTTCTGGTAAGGGAAAAAAGCACTGCCAGGGAGGGTATGTGCTGTGCTGGTGGTGAAAATGGTAGCCTTAGTTGAAGGTAGGGGCACAGCAGCAATGGATGCAGAAAATTCAGCTATGACTGTTGTGACTGAGGCATCTTTGAAGTCAGTGACTTGTTTCATCCAAGTATGTTATTCTCATCATTTCCTTATCCTCAGTGGGCAGATTGAGACTTCTCTTCCAACAGGGGAAAGGTCTATGCTAGCAGCAACCAAATACCAACATAAGGCAGGAAACTGAATGAAGTCCTTCAAATGGCACAAACATTGAAAATGGATTACAACTCAAAGTACCAATATCTGAAGTGTGGCATAACCTTAAAACGTGAAGAGAACCTGAGGCTTCTGCTGTGTGACAGAGGAATCATGACAAGACTTTCACAAGACAATCATCCAAACAGCATTCTGAACTCAGTTTCCAGTAATGTCTTCTTCTTTGTTCTATTTGGCCTGGTTTCTACTAGGAGTTTGCTCTGTGACATAGACTGACCTCAAGGATTTTCCAGTTTTCCTGCCTCTGTTTCTTGAGTGTTGGATTATTGGTTTGTACTATCACACGTGACTAAAGAAAACGAATATAGATTAACTATCCCCATCGAGTGGAAAGGAGATTCATTACTGAAATACAGCTTCACAGTGTCTTCCCTTTAAAGGGTCTACTCTAGAAACGTGGGGAAAATGTGATTTTGTGGTAGAGAAACCTTACAAACACTACTGTGGCAGGTGATCAAGGCTTACACTAACTGTGACATTTTATTTCTAGCATGAATCCTGCCTGTGATAAGATAATAACAACATATTTTGTTCATCAAAGGTAAGAATTCAGTAATAACAACAACAAAAATTTTCAATGGTAATATTGCATTTAGTCCAAATTGAGTAATGCATGAAACATATAAGTTGTCAATAAATGTTAGCTTCCCTTTCTCTTTTGCCCAATTCTCCCACTCCCTTTTCTAGTATAATGTAACAAATAGAAGTCCTTTTCTGAAACTCTCATGTGTTCACTTATACCCCGAAAGATTTAACTGTAAGCTTTCCAAGGGATCCCTTACTTTCATCTCTATGTCAACAGTGACTAACACATCCTAATCTATTCTATTCATATCTCAACTATAGATTAATTCAGTAAAACAGACAAATGAGAACTTTTAATAACCAATAAGACAGGATCTATACTACAACATGTTTTTTATAAGTTCCATGCAACAGCAAAAGTCAAAATGATTGATAATGTTTATAGTATTTTGTAAATGAAAATTCTGCTTTTATTTTCTTAAGAGGGGATGAGAGGAGAGCTGTAGCCATGCTTTATGAATACATAGCTTGCACAGAGCATTTCTATCTAACTTACCCTAGCCCTAGACCTGGAAGCTTCTAGCCTCCATACAATCCAATCTTTTCCAAGTCCTAACCTTGAAGACTTCAGCTTCCAACTTCTTACCACTAACATAGGCCTAAAATATTTCAGCCTCTGTGAGTTACTGTTGAATAAACTCATTCTTTCTAGCTCTTTCTGAACTCTGGCTGGCTCGTTCAGTTTAGCTGTTCGAGCTTAAACTCCTTTCCAAACTCACTAAGTCATCTTGCTTTCTCATGGCTGCTGACTGAATTGCATTGATTGAGAAGACAACCTCTGAACTCCATGAACTGAACCATGCTGAACACAATTGAACTGAATACAACTGAATTATTCTTTCTCCCTCACAGCTCCTTAAGTAGCCTCTCTTTCCTGTCTATTCTTGTGAAAGTTGGGCATATCCTGTCTCTAACTTTTTCTGTCAAATCATTCTCTAATGATTTGACCCTCAGCTGGATGTCATTGTTTGGGATTAAAGGTGTTTATTAAGTACATGTCTATATTCCAGCCAGAGGCATTAAATTCTAGTGAGATATGTGATCCCTTGCCAGAGCATCAATGTTGCTGGATTAAAATTCCTCGATAGCTTTTGAGTTCTCCCACCCAGAAAGTTTAGTATGTAGCAAAAATTAGCTTCTTACATTATAACAAAGTGATTTCTCATGGACATGTTGTAAAATAATCTTTTTATCTATAATCTAATCTTCAAAAACACCTTCTTCTTTAAAAAAGATTATTCCTCCTTTTCCACATCCTCACCAGCATCTGTTGTCACCTGAGATTTTTATCTTAGCCATTCTGACTGGTATGAGGTAGAATCTCAGAGTTGTTTTGATTTGCATTTCACTGATGACTAAGGATGTTGAACATTTCTTTAGGTGCTTCTCAGCCATTCGATATTAGTCAGTTTAGAATTCTTTGTGTAGTTCTGTACCCCAGTTTTAATAGAGTTATTTGATTCTCTGGAGTCTAACTTCTTGAGTTCTTTGTATATATTGGATATTAGGGCTCTATCAGATATAGGATTGATAAAGATCTTCTGCCAATCTGTTGGTGCTGTTTTGTCCTAAAGACAGTACTTTGCCTTAGAGAAGCTTTGCAATTTTGTGAAGTCTTGTGTGTCGATTCTTGACCTTAAAGCATAAGCCACTGGTGTCATTTTTAGGACATTTCCCTGGTGCACATGTGTTTGAGGCTCTTCCACACTTTTTTTTTCCTATTAGTTTAAGTGTATCTGGTTTTATGTGGAGGTACTTGGTCAACTTGAACTTTGCACAGGGCAATAAGTATAGGTTGGTTTGCATTCTTCTACATGCTGACTTCTAGTTGAACCAGCACCATTTGTTGACAATGCTCTATTTTCCATTGGATGGTTTTAGCTCCTTTGTCAAAGATCAAGTGACTATAGGTTTGTGGGTTCATTTCTCCGTCTTCAATTCTATTCTACTGATTCACCTGCCTGTCCCTATACCAATACCATACAGTTTTTATCACTATTGCTCTGTAATACAGCTTGAAGTCCAGGATGGTGATTCACCCAGAAGTTCTTTTATTGTTGAGAATAGTTTTCACTATACTGGTTTTTTGTTTTTCCAAATGAATTTGCAGATTGCTTTTTCTAACTCTATGAAGAATTGAGTTGGAGTTTTGATAGGGATTGCATTAAATCTGTATATTGCTTTCAGCAAGATGGCCATTTTTACAATATTTATCCTGCCGATCTGTGAGTATGGGAGATCTTTCCATCTTCTGAGATCTTCATTCTTTTTTTCAGAGACTTGAAATTCTTGTCATACAGATCTTTCACTTGCTTGATTAGAGTCACACCAAGGTATTTTATATGATTTGTGACTATTGTGAAGGGTATTGTTTCACTAATTTCTTTTTCAGCCTCTTTATCCTTTGAGTAAAAGAAGACTACTGATTCATTTGAGTTAATTTTATATCCCACCACTTTTCTGAAGTTGTTTGTCAGGTTTAGGAGTTCTCTGTTAGATTTTTTTGGGTTCATTTATGTATACTATCATATCATCTGCAAATAATGATATTTTGACTTCTTTCTTTGCAAGTTGTATCCCTTTGACCTCCTTTTGCTGTCTGATTGCTGTGGCTGGGACTTCATGTAGGTAGCAAGAGAGAGAGAGGAAAGCGTTGTCTAGTCCCTGATTTTAGTGGGATTGTTGCAATTTTCTCTCCATTTAGTTTGATGTTGGCTACTGGTTTGCTGTACATTGCTCTTACTATGTTTAGATATGGGCCTTGAATTCCTGATCTTTCCAAGACTTTTAACATAAAAGGGTGTTGAATTTTATCAAATGTTTTCTTAGCATCTAATGATATGATCATGTGTATTTTCTTTGAGTTTGTTTATATAGTGGATTACGTTGATGGATTTCCATATATTGAATCATCCCTGCATCCCTAGGGTGAGGCCTACTTGATCATGATGGATGATTCTTTTGATGTGTTCTTGGTCCTTGGTTTTGGATTGCAAGCTGGTACAACCACTCTGAAAATCAGTCTGGAGGGTCTTCAGAAAATTGGACATTGTACTACATGAGGACCCAGTTATAACACTCCTGGGTATATACCAAAAGGTGCTCCACCATATAACAAGGGTAAATGCTCCACTATGTGTGTAGCAGCCTTATTTATAATAGCCAGAAGCTGGAAAGAACCCAGATGCCCTTCAACAGAGGAATGGATACAGAAAATGTGCTACATTTACACAACGGAGCACAACTTAGCTAATAAAAACAATGACTTCATGAAATTCATAGGCAAATGGATAGAACTGTGAAATATCATCCTGAGTGAGATAACCCAAACACAAAAAAACACACGTGGTACACACTCACTGATAAGTTGATATTAGCTCAAAAGCTTGGATTGCCCGAGATGTAATTCATAGATCACATGAAGCTCAAAAAGTTGGAAGACCAAATAATGGTTGATTCAGTCCTTCTTAAAAGTGAAAACAAAAACATTCACAGGAAGAAATATGGAGACAAAGTTTTGAGCAGAGACTGAAAGGCTTTCCACAAACCACTCCATGTGGGAATCCAGTCCTTATACATACAGCCACCAAACTGATGCCATGAATTTCAAGCTTAAAGGAGCCAGGTATGGCTCCTCCTGAGAAACTCTGCCAGAGCATGACAAATACAGAAGCAGATGCTCACAACCAACCATTGAATTGAGAATGGGGACCCCAATGGAGGAGTTAGAGAAGGGATTAAAGGATCTAAAGGGGTTTGCAACCCCATAAGAACAACAATACCAACCAACCAGAGCTTCCAGGGGACTAAACTACTATTCAGAGTGTACAAATGGCTCCAGATGCATTTTTAGTAGAGGAAGTCTTTTTTGGGAATCACTTGACTGAGAAGCCCTTGTTCCTGCCAAGGGTTGATGCCCTAGTGTAGGGGAATGCCAGGGTAGGATGACAGGAAGGGCTGGGTGTGTGGGAGAGCACCATCATAGAAGCTTGGGAAGTAGGGATGGGATAGGGGCTTATGGATGGGAAACTGGGAAAGGGGATAACATTTGAATTGTAAATACAAAGAAATCTAATAAAAATAATTCTAGAAAAATGTAAATCTAAGTTTCTGAGGAGGGTCATATTGCCTCTACAGTTTTGGTGTAGTATGATTTGGAAGCCTGGAGAAGCAGCCACAAGTTATGATGAATATTTCTTTACTTATTTTATTTCTCCATCTTGTGTTTTGTTGTTGTTTGTTTTGTTTCATTTTTTTATCTTTCTTTAAACAGAAGCAAATTCTCTCCTACCTTCTTTAGATGAAAATACACTTTTCTTCTTCTTACATATACTCTACTCCCTTTTCAGCAGCAGTAGCATCTTTTCCATCCTTTTCCTAGTCATGGGGACTATTTGTGTATAAAATTGTGCTTTTCTTCTTCCTGCTATTTTTCAATATTAAAACTCTAGTTCTGTTGACAGAAAACTTTTTTGATAAAGAAATAAATTATGTGGGGTTGGGAACATCCTTGGGGATATGAGGGTGAAGCTATGGGATTTGGAACCGTCAGAGGGTAGGCCAGGTGGGAATGGAGTCTGGACTATAAAAAAAAATGATTAAACAAAAAAGAAATAAATTATATAAATAGTATCACAAAATCTGATAATTTTATTAATATTTTTATTTACTCTTTAATCATTTTGGACCTATTCATTACTCCCACACAGACTTTTTCCAGATCCTCTATCTCCTTCCTATTCTATGTTTATGCTCCCTTGCTTCCCTTTTAGAAAAATAATTTAAGTTCATTTTGTGTTGTATGACTACTTCTGAGAATGACTCCTGCTTTGGGATGTGGTTGATGCAACAGATGTCACTGCATTGGGGAAAAAATCTAGTTGATCTTCTCCCAACAACTATTCATTACCAAGAGCTACTGAGGTAATGGTAGGACTTATTCCTTACTTTGTATTCTCCATTGTGCAATTTTGTCTGACTTGAGCTTGCACAGGCCTTTTGTGTATCATCAGAGTCTCCAAGTTTATAGTACATCTACTGTTTTCCTAGGTCAACCACCTCCTGTGGATCTTACAATCTTTCAGTCTCCCCTTTCACATAGATCCTGAGCCTTGAAAAAAGAGTCTTAATAAAGGAATCCCATTTGGGATAGAACACGAACAGTGTCTTTTTCTGTGTTTCTGTGTTGATTGCCATCTACTGCTAAAAGAATCTTCTCTGATGAGTGTTGAATAATGCATTGATCTATTGCCATAGTAATATGCCATTAGGAGTCATTTTATTTCTATTAATTTTGGCAGAATAAGATTAATGGAGTTTTCCCTATAAGACATACAACTATTTAGTCTCAGGTTCAGAACAGGTTCTTGACCTCATTGGCAGCGTCAATTTTCAACTCTTGTATTGGGCTTTAAATCCAATTAAAAAAAATAACAAGTTGGTTGGTTATGCCTGCAATATACAACCCTATCAGAAGGTTTATCAGTCAGGGAGTTTACTATTGTAGCTCCCAGATTTCAAATGTGGGTAACACTGATGAATAGTTTTTCCCCTGGTAGTATTTACATTTTCTAACACTATGAGTGCTAGTCAATGAGTGAAACTTCCAGGTGGAGAATAGCTATATTTCTACATTTTCTAAGAGATAAGCCTGATGTCTCCAACAATAAGGCCATACTGTTGAGTGTTGGAGGGAAATAGCCTGCAATATTTGGGGAAGGGGAGGCGATGGGAGCCAATTAGTCAACTATTCAACGATAGGTAACTCATTACTGATTTTGCCTTATAATAAAATATGATGGGACGGTTTTAAACAACAATAAAAAAGTTGGAGATCAGGCATAAGATCCTTCTATGTACGTATATTATCTTAGTTTGGGTTTCTATTACTGTGATACAAATGGCCTAACTCAAACCAACCTGTGCCTTAAATCCAATCAAAAATGGTTTGTCTACTCCCATAACACATGTACTGCTGTCATACCAGTGAATATATCTTCTAAGGCTTTTTTTTTTGCTGCTCATAGGATTCACAGAGGTGATAGACAGTTGATTAATTTTCTTCATATCATACACAGTACCTTCCAGTAGTATGAATAGTAGCCAGTAGGAAGGACATTTTAAGGTGGCACCAGTTTGATTTCTCAATGTCTTATAACTCTAGTATGTGGTGTCTTCAGCAACAGAGTTCACCATCAAGTTCTGTGGGATAACAACGAACAATGGATTGGATGCCACTGATCATCAAATAGAAAATAGTTAACCCATACTTGGCTCTTGTAACCTCTGGTGTCTGAAAAAGGCATTGTTTCCCTATTGCTAGGTAACTAACAATTTAATTGTTAAAGCTGAGAGTAATGAATTCAAAACCTCAATACTTTTATAATCACTGAGAAGTAGATTGGGTGTTTTGTAACATTTTCTGAAAAAAGAAAAGATAATTGAGTATTTTGTTGTGATAACTTTTTCTACCTGCAAGGTTTGTTCATGTTATAAGATACATATCATGCTTCAAATCTAATATATTATTATTGCTATCAATTTAGTGAATAAGTGCAAACTGTTAGCATAATGTATATATCCTTCCAAGTTCAAAGCCAATTTGAGATGAGTAAGTTATCCAGGGTGAGAAGTACTTATGAATGAGGAACATAATTCCCCTTGACCTACATCACAAACATCATTTATGTTTTCATTCCAGTAGCTATAACCAGATCAAAAGTCCTCAGTGTAAGGACTGAAATTTTTATAAACATTGCTTGATATGATGAAAGACTAAGTCGTAGCTGTTAGACTAAGGTCATTATGGTGTCTATGCCAGTGTAGTTTTTGAAAAATTAAATAAAATCACCTCTTTTTCCCTGTTTTAAAAATTAGTTCCAGATGTATTTATTGCCATTCAACCACTTCACAGTTTCTTCTCAGCTTGGTCTCTCTTCTCTTTCCACTTGATTTTGTGTCTTTTCCTTCCCAAAATCAAGGACAATTTGTGCTGTCTACATATTCCTGGATCTTTGTCTGTCTACAAGAGCATGGTTGTCTTATGAAGACCTAAACTTTTAGAAAAAAAATGGATTCTTCCACTCCATGTAGATAAGAATTGTCAATAGCTTCTCAGCTAGGGGTGGAAGTCTGTGTTTATCTCCCTTTATGAGCAAAGATTCAGTCTGATTTAGGCTTGCATGGGCCTTGTATGTGATGTAACAGAATTGTTGAGTTTATATGTGCATTTGCCCCACTGTAACCTGAAGACAGACTTTCTTTTTAGTAGTTCTATCACCACTAGCTTTTACACTCTGCTGTATCCTCTGCAATGATTTTGAACCTTTGCAAGAGGGCTAATACATAAACACAGGCTAAAATTCTGCCATCCCTTACATTATCCATGTTGGGCAGCGGTTGGTTTCTGTTTTGATCATCATCTACTAATAACAGAAGCTTCTCTGATGAAGTTTGATAGCCTTTTATTAAATCTGTAAGAAATAATAAGTGTTAACAGGTTGTTTAAATATTATGCATTTAGAAGACAGTACTAGTAGGTTCTCTCTTACTGTGGCAGTTTGAATATGCTTGGCCAAAGAAGTGTCACTATTAGGAAGTGTGGCTTTCTTGGTCCTGACAAGGTTGGAACCCCAGTGTAGGGGAATGTCAAAGGGGGCAGAAAGAGAAGTGGATGGGGAGGGAGAACACCCTTATAGAAGAAGAGGAGGGGGATGGGATAGGGGGCTTATGTCCGGAAAACTGAGAAAGGTAATAACATTTGAAATGTAAATAAAAAAAATTCAATAAAAGAAAAAATAGAAAAAAAAGGAATTATGGCTTTGCTGGGTTAGGTATAGCCTTGTTGGGGGAAGTGAGTCAATGTAGAGTTGGAATTTAAGACCCTTCTAGTCATGTGGCAGCCAGCCAGCTACTGTTTGCCTTCAGAACTAGATATAGACCTCCCAGCTCCTCCAGTGCCATGTCTGCCTGGATTCTACCATGGTTCCTGCCTTGATTAGAATTGGACAGATCCTCTGAAACTATAAACCAGCTCCAATTTAATGCTGCATTTTATAAGAGTTGCCTTGGTCATGGTGTCTCTCACAGCAATCAAAATCCTAAAGCAGCACCTCACTCAGCAACCCATTACTAGGAATGGGATTTTTATTTGGTATACTGTGGTGTCTAGTAGGGGCATTGACAGACTTCTTTGATTCCTTGTTTGTATGTATATATACAGATATATTTTAGAAAGTTTCTACAAGGAAAAATTTCCATACTAATTCAAGGTAGATCCACAAGGCTACATGGAATAATGCAATTATTTCATGAATTCTTTTTCATTGTTGTTTATTTGTTTTGTTATGTTTTTTTTTCAAGAAACTGACAAATTCCTTGCACAAATGCAGTACCTGTTTATTCAGTTGAAAACAAAATATACTTTGTAATTGAAGATCATGGAATGTGACAGATTCTTGATGCATGCTGTGGTTGAGAAGACATAATTCTAGTACTCAGAAAATGAATTCAAACAGAATTTGCAGGAAAAATATAGACTGTATGAAGAAGCTTTTCAACCTAGGAAAAATTAAAGTGATTTATTTTTAGTGTCTTTTTAGCACATTAGCTTATATTTTCACAAACCTTTTTTCCCCATTCTTTTATATTGAGGTGATAACTATCCTTAATGTTAAGGTGTGTTTCTTGAACCAGAAAAATGGTACATTCCATTCTTCCATTTGGTTCATCTCTATCATTTTATTGGGGAATTGAGACCATTGACCTTGAGAGATATCAATGAGAATTGATAGTTGATTCCTGTTACTTTGTTGTTGTGAGGCAAACTTATGACTGCTAATATTTGTTGAATAAATAAGTAATTCATTTCCTGCATTTATTTTTCCTCCTGCATTCTAATTTGTTACCTTAAAAATCACTAAGAGAATATTTGAAATTTAGCTACATAAGTTCAGAAAACAACAATACAAAAATATTTTAGCAGTGTTTTATGTACAAGGCATATGTAAGGTCCAGTTAAAATATTAAGTGATATTTATTTCCTCTCATAATACTATAGTATTCTTTTTTATAGTCTAAAAATTATTTGATACAGTTTCCAGTATCTCTCCTGTGCAGTTTATTTAATCCATCTTGTTCCTACAGTGTTTGTCCATGTATCTGTCTCTTTTGTAATTGATGAGGAAGCTGCCAAGTGACTCTAGCACATGCACCTTTTTTATATCATATTTCAGAGTTTTGTAGCTGTATGTGTGTGATGATTCCAATAAAAGTTTTCAAATGTGTTTGTTTTAATCCTTACTTTAGTTCTCAATTTTATGCCTTTCCCACATACACTCAAACATATGTATGTATACACACATGTATGTGCATGTCTATGATTATGTTTATGGGAATAAGTAAAATATTGAATATATACATATATATTCTATCAATTTATTTAATATTTCAGATATATCTGTTTTGTTTAGATTGATAGTATAGAAATCGATAAAGATAAATTCTACATCTATTCAGAATGAGAAAGACTAGTGTAATACTTTCTCTGCAAAAGTTGATTGCATGAAATATTACCAAAGAATAAATGAAGAATATTCCTATTGTAAAAATAGTAAAATTTAAAGCACAAAAAAATGATATCATTTCTTCAAGGACATAGTTAAGATTTCAACTGGCCACATGGTTTCAATACATTATTATTAGTTATACTGATGTAACTTTACAAAGCTACATTTGTTAGCTTTTAGTATAAATCCTAGATTAAATGAAGATTTATAGAGTGTTGCATTCACAGTACTAATGCTGCTATTACTCTCTAGGTACAGGAATAAGATGTTATTATTGGAGCACATTTGGCTTTACAATTATCAATATTTCATTTGTCACTTTTTAACTCTCAGGCCTTTAAATCTTTTGATTTTGTTGAACAATAATGTTTGTCAACAAAGGTAAAATACTATGTGAAGGAGAGTGTGATTAAGTAAAGAAGTCAGTAACAGCAGAACAGCAAAAATAAAGGCAGTAAGGAAAGAGAAAGAGTGGGTGAGAGAACAGTCAGGGCTACACAGGAAAACCCTGTCTCAAAAAAATTAAAAATAAATAAATACATTAATAAATAAGATCAAAATATGCTGTATGTATTGTGGTTAACACTATGTCAGTAACATCATATAATCATACAAAACCTACTACCATTTTTTTTTGTCCTAAATTTTCTAGTTAAGGCTTGTTTATGGGGACTTCAATCCCAACCTTGGAGAGAGACAATTGGAAGCCATGATATCAAGAAATTAAGATGGATACCCATAACCTTGAGTAAAGACCTCACAACCATAAAACAATATTACTTCAGTATGACCACATTCCAGTGAGTGATTTTATTGTGAATGCTGAGTTGCAGGAATCACCCCACAAAGCACACAAATATTGATCTCAGTCAGACAAGGATACTTTATTGAACATTTGCCCTAAAACTATTCAATCAGGCCCTCAAACTATACTCAGGAGCTGACTGCCACTGAGTAAGAATTCTATATAACCTTTGAGAAACCAAATATTTTAAGCTCAGACTCCATTGTAGAGAACTTAAACTCAGGTAAACTAACAGGTAGATACCTAATATTATTTTCAAAGTTAACCCCAACACAACCAGAGTCTGACTACCATTTCTAGGCTAATTCCCAACAAACCCAGTATCTCCAGGTTAATCTCCCTCAACAATCCAGAGTTTCCTGGTTAACCCCCAACAAGTTCACCTCTTGCCTAATGACCACTAATGTAGAGGAAAGCAGTAATTAAGTTTATGGTTTGACTCCCAACATCAGCCAATTATGCTAAAGGCTATATTAGTTCTCCAACTAGATGCTTGAGAGGGTAGAAATGCTCACTCCTTGCTTTCTGCTTTCTCTAAAGCCTTACCCTAATAGATGTTGGGGACTCCTCTTCACGAAAACCTTCCTGCATATTGGTAGTAGGCAGAGGGGCTCAAGCTAGCTCAAATAAAGGTCCTGGTGTGATTGCATCTGATGAGCTCCTGTCTTGTCTTTTGTGGTTCACTAATACTTCTCTGGCATTGCATTTTGGTTCATTGGCCAGGAATTTTGCCATGACTCATAGGACTAATAATCTGAAAGGTCTTGATGCCAGCAAATGTAGTCTAGGTTCATCTATATGTGTATGTTTGTATAAACTTCCTGCTTCCTGTTTGTACACTAAATCTGTCTGTCTGGTCTGAGCAACTTGAGTATCTGTGAGGTGATGTAGATGCCCACCAATCTGGCTATTTTCTTGTGTGTGAGCATCACTGTTTTTCTTGTTTCTGCCTGATAGAGAGGAAGGGTAGGACTTGTACTTTCTGTGTCACAGGTCTTTTTAATGAATGCCACTTTCTGGGTGTTTCTTGTTTCTACCAATGGAGAGGAAGGGTTACACTTGTATTTTTATGTGTTATATTTGTGTATCTTATACAAGGTGACTTTGACAAGGTGACTTTGATGGACACATTAACATGGGAAAGGCTTCCCCTACCAAATTCCACAGATCACAATGGCCCACCCTCAACACCAATGGGCCCCAGAAGGATTCTTTCACCTGAGATTGGTCCAAGGAATGGAAAAAGCCATTTTAAAACCCACATTTGGCCACCCAGACCTTATATGGTGGTTTGGTGAGACCTCCTAGAGTACCCACCCTCTTGGCTCAAACCATTTATTGTCAACAACATTAGCAGGTTCCCTTTACCACACAATAGGCCAGGAATTTGGTTCCTGGCCCCACAGGAGAACACCCCACCCCGCAATAACCAAGAAGATATTGATGCCTGCTTTCCCCTGACTTGCCCAGACTGGGACTTTAACTCCACTGAAGGTAAGAGAAGACTCTTGGCTTACCATCAGGCTTTGCTGAAATGTCTCAAAGTGACTGAAAGAGAGCTTACTAATGTGACATTAGAAAGAGAAAGAGAGAAAAGATAAAATAAAAGAGCCTGAGGGATTACCTGTAGTGGTGGTGTTATGGTTTGTATATGCTCAGCCCAATGAGTAGCAATATTACAAGTGTGGCCCTGTTGGAGTAGGAGCAGCCTTGTTGGAGTAGGTGTGTCACTGTGAGTGTGGGCTTTAAGACTCTCATCCTAGTTGCCTAGAAGTCAATATTCTGATAGCAGCCTTCAGAAGAAGATGTAGAACTCTCAACTCCTCCTGCTCCATGCCTACCTTGATGCTGCTGTGCTCCCACTTTGATGAAAATGGACTGAACCTCTGAACATGAAAGCCAGCCCCAATTAAATGTTGCCCTTTATAAGAATTGCCTTGGTCGTGGTGTCTGCTCAGGGTAGTAAAACCCTAACTAAGACAAATAGTGACAAGAGAGAAACAGATGAAAGGACAGAGGCAACAGTCTCATGCCCTGGCAATTATCCTGTTGGCAGCCACAGCCAAAACAGAGGTAGGAGAGCTCTGAAACCACTGGGTCCTAGAAACCAATGTGCTTACCCAGGCCTTGGTGCTAGGCCAATGTTCTAGATACTTGAACAAATTGCTTCTAGAGAAAAAGGTATATCAAAAGTGCCCTGCTTCAGTAAAAGAAAAAAAAGATATTCAGGGGTTCAGATCCCCTCTCCAAGCCCAGGATAAGCATAAAAATAAAGAGAAACGCATCAGCTTCCTTGTTGGTGTTACTAAAGTTAAACATTCTGTCTTGCTGAAACTTAAAGATAGCGTCTTCATCAATTTATAAATGACTTCCTAGTGGCAGCAAAACCAAAACAAAGACCCAGGACCTCTTGCAGGTCTGAAAAATTTGGAAAATGGAGTCTCTACTAAGAATGTTCTACTCTGCCAGACCCTAGACATGGGGAGCTTGGGGGGGTGCATACTCACTTGGAGTCTGGGCCCTTGCTTCACCGAGTAGTAGCCAACCTGTGAAATAAACTGGCCCCTGTTTACATGTTATTACAGTTCTGACCTCTTGGTTAAAGATGATGCCAAAGTGACTAATTACTAGTTTTTCCTCTTGAATGCCCTCAGGATAACTTTTCCATTACTCACCTCTCCTGCTGCCTGACCCAGACTTCGATGGGCCTCTACATGATGATCTCAAAGGGTTCATAAACATATTTGGCTTAAACTTCGTGCTCTCTATAAAAACAGGTTCACCTCTGGGGCCCCACCAACTTTAGCCCGGAGATTGGGTCCTAGTCAAGAGACACTGCCAGAGGTCACTAGAACCTTGCTAAAAAAGATCTGTATGCTACAGAGTTACAGTGTAGATCCATCACACATTTCTTTGTAGCTGAAGAGGACCCTGGCCAGCAGAAGGAAAATTTGGCCTCAAGACTCCCTCCTGTCTCTCACTGATCAGCCGGTAACCATGCCCCATGGACATTCCAAAGACATAGTCTTGTTACTAACTTTTCCTGAAGCTTCAGAAAGTTCCATAGTTGGGCCTTCTAACTCACCAGAGAAATAACGGAATGAAAGACCAAATCTTTTGAGTTCATACTTCACTTTAGAGAACTTAAATTCAGGTAAAGTAACAGGGCAATATGTAGCATTACCCCCCAACAAAATCCTGGCCTGGCTTCAGTTTCTCCAGGTTAATCTCCCCCAACAATCCAGTGTTTCTAGGTTAATTCTCAGAGAGTCTACCCCTGTCTAATGACCAATAATGAAGAGGGAAGCAGAAGTTAAGTCTATGGTTTAACTCCAACAACAACCAATTATGTTGAAGGTCACCCAAATAAATGCTTGCCAGCCTAGAAATGTTCACTCCTTGCTTGCTGCTTTCTCTAAAGCCTTAATCCAATAGATGTTGGGGCCTCCTCTCCAAGAAAACCTTCCTGCATGTTGGCTGTGGGTGGAGGGCTCTGAGCTAGCTCAAATAAAGGCCCTGGTGTGATTGCATCTGATGAACTCCTGTCAGGCTTTTTGTGGTTCATTAACACTTCCTTTGCAGTACACTTTTAAGCCTGAAATCCACAAATATCTGTGCCAAGTTATTTTACAAATTGGGATTTAGGAATAGAAGGCTTCTTTAGGAACCTGTCTTTGTTGTACATTTATTCTGTCCCCATTGATTGGGAGTATTCAACTGTGGCAGGGGACTTGCCTTGCCTAACATTCATGTCTTTTTATTATTATTATTATTGGATACTTTTTTTTACTTACATTTCAAATGTTGTCCCCTTTCCTGATTTCCTGTCCATAAACCCTTTCCTCCTTCTATGAGAATGTTTCCCCACTCAACCACCCACACCTTCCAGCCTCCCTGCCCTGACATTCCCCTACACTGGGGCGTCGAGCCTAGGCAGGATCAAGGGTTTCTCCTCTGTCTGGTGCCCAAAAAGACCATCCTCTGCTACATATGCAACTAGAGCCATGGGTCTGTCCATGTGTACTCTTTAGATGGTGGTTTAGTCCCTTGGAGCTCTGGTTGGTTGGTATTGTTGTTCTTATGGGATTGCAAACCTCTTCAGCTCCTTCAGTCCTTTCTCTAACTCCTCCATTGAGGTCCCCATTCTCAGTTCAATATTTGGCTATGAACATCTGTCTCTGTATTTGTCATGCTCTGGCAGAACCTCTCAAGAGACAGCTATATCTTAACTTGCAAACCAGGATACCAGTTACCCATGTACAGGTCTCTGTCTGTCAAGTGGGATGTCATTTCCCAGGGAGGTCTTGAAACTTGATCCCTACTCAAAATGGAGGCCATATTTCAAGTGGTTCCTTATTGGTGCATGTAGGTGTATCTTTTATGTTGTGATCCTTGCCAGGGGCAGGTTTTAAAGGGAAAACTTATAAAAGCTCATACATAGGTACAGGGTGTGCTGCTGGGTGACTGTTTAAGTTTCAAGCTTACTGTGGCTAACTATACAGTGCAGTTCTATTGTGATTGGTTCTCTATTGTGATTGGTTTCCAAGAACACTGAAGCACAAAGAATACGCAACCAGATATGTGAAAATTTCCTTGTAACACCATATTAGAGAGTTTACTTTTAACAGTCATTACAGCATATGAGGAAGTTTCCTTGTAACATTAGTAACAGCTTAAAATGGGTGGCTAGAAAGGCAACAATTTCCCAGACCTTAAAAGTGAATACTTCAACAAGGACTAGCAAACATTTGAGAAAATTGCCTTTTGAAATACTGGGATAAATTAAGTTCTAAGAGCTTTCCTTTTATATTATGAAGACTTCCCTCATGTCACTTTTTTTTTTGATTTTTTTTTTATTAACTTGAGTATTTCTTATATACATTTCGAGTGTTATTCCCTTTCCCGGTTTCCAGGCAAACATCCCCCTCCCCCCTCCCCTTCCTTATGGTGTCCCCCTCCCAACCCTCCCCCCATTGCCGCCCTCCCCCCATAGTCTAGTTCACTGGAGGTTCAGTCTTAGCAGGACCCAGGGCTTCCCCTTCCACTGGTGCTCTTACTAGGATATTCATTGCTACCTATGGGGTCAGAGTCCAGGGTCAGTCCATGTATAGTCTTTAGGTAGTGGCTTAGTCCCTGGAAGTTCTGGTTGATTGACATTGTTGTACTTTTGGGGTCTCGAGCCCCTTCAAGCTCTTCCAGTTCTTTCTCTGATTCCTTCAACGGGGGACCTATTCTCAGTTCAGGGGTTTGCTGCTGGCATTCACCTCTGTATTTGCTGTATTCTGGCTGTGTCTCTCAGGAGCGATCTACATCCGGCTCCTGTCGGTCTGCACTTCTTTGCTTCATCCATCTTGTCCAATTGCGTGGCTGTATATGTATGGGCCACATGTGGGGCAGGCTCTGAATGGGTGTTCCTTCAGTCTCTGTTTTAATCTTTGCCTCTCCCTTCCCTGCCAAGGGTATTCTTTTTCCTCATTTAAAGAAGGAGTGAAGCATTCACATTTTGATCATCCGTCTTGAGTTTCGTTTGTTCTAGGGATCTAGGGTAATTCAAGCATTTGGGCTAATAGCCACTTATCAATGAGTGCATACCATGTATGTCTTTCTGTGATTGGGTTAGCTCACTCAGGATGATATTTTCCAGTTCCAACCATTTGCCTACGAATTTCATAAACTCGTTGTTTTTGATAGCTGAGTAATATTCCATTGTGTAGATGTACCACATTTTCTGTATCCATTCCTCTGTTGAGGGGCATCTGGGTTCTTTCCATTTTCTGGCTATTATAAATAAGGCTGCGATGAACATAGTGGAGCACGTGTCTCTTTTATATGTTGAGGCATCTTTTGGGTATATGCCCAAGAGAGGTATAGCTGGATCCTCAGGCAGTTCAATGTCCAATTTTCTGAGGAACCTCCACACTGATTTCCAGAACGGTTTTACCAGTCTGCAATCCCACCAACAATGGAGGAGTGTTCCTCTTTCTCCACATCCTCGCCAGCATCTGCTGTCACCTGAGTTTTTGATCTTAGCCAATCGCACTGGTGTGAGGTGAAATCTCAGGGTTGTTTTGATTTGCATTTCCCTTATGACTAAAGATGTTGAACATTTCTTTAGGTGTTTCTCCGCCATTCGGCATTCCTCAGCTGTGAATTCTTTGTTTAGCTCTGAACCCCATTTTTAATAGGGTTATTTGTTTCCCTGCGGTCTAACTTCTTGAGTTCTTTGTATATTTTGGAAATAAGGCCTCTATCTGTTGTAGGATTGGTAAAGATCTTTTCCCAATCTGTTGGTTGCCGTTTTGTCCTAACCACAGTGTCCTTTGCCTATATCACTTTTTTTTAACAAATGTTTGCTCTCCTTGATTATGAGATTTTTTTTTTTAAAAACAAAACCCCGAATGTTCAATTCACCAAATGAATACTCAGGAACCAGATATTGTGGTGAAAGCCTGTTAGCTCAGAGAGGCAGAGAAGCACCCAGCTGATCTTCCTGCTCCACCAATGTCCCTGAAAGTAAAAGTTCCTTTACCTTCTCTGTCTTAAATACCCTTGGACAGCTAATCCTTGTTTTCTTCCTATTGCTTTGACTGGGCTATTCTTCTCTGGGGAAACAGCATAGCCTCTCAGTGAAATAATCACACTTCTCTGGGAACTTAGTAGAAATTAGACTACAAGAAAAAAAAAGGTTTTGTTATGTTGCACTGGTCATCCTGAATGAGTATGTAGGAACTGAGATTTCTATCAGATATTAGTAGATATTACATATCTATATTCACTTTATCAGCTTACTATAACAGGCAAAATTGGTAAGAGTCTCATTTATATCTGATTCAAAAATATGTGTTGCCTGAATGAATCAAATTAGTTATATTGATAATTTTCAGTCAATATTCTGATTTCTTAAAAGTTTATGCAGCAATTTCAAATCATTTAGAACTCATTTGATAGTGTTGCTTAATATTTAAATACATATTTTAAGATTGATATTCTAAAGGAATATTAAAGATTGCATAGAAAGTAAATTTATAAATATATTATGGTAATACATTTATCAAAATGTCACTCATAGGAAAAATATATATTATGGATATAAGGATATATATTTTGTATATATGAACAAAATCTTTTAAGATACAAGTAATCACAATACTCCCATATGGCAATACCACTGATGAAAGATAATACACAAACTAGAGAAAGGGTTTACTTAAAAAAATTTGTATTCTTTCTAAATTTCATTAAATACTTATTATTTACACATCGTTTCTTCCCCAATTCTCAAAAGAGAAAACAAAAATCTTCTCATTTGACTTTTAAAACCCAAACATATATTATTGCAGTCTAATATCAATTATGTTTATATAATAATAGACATTTTGAAAAAAATCATTTCACTAATCCAGTGAAATTACACACACATACATGTGCACACACATATTATGTTGTTTCTTCTAATTACATGTTGTATTGCTCCTAAAATGAGTTATCTCTGTACATAAGGTTTGCACCTTGAGCTTGTCAGTGCTTTAACTGACTCTAAATGAAATTGAGAATGTCAATGCAAAAAGCATTCTCACCTCAAAGGGAATAGTCAGTTTGTCCTGAAGCCAAATTTGAATAATCATAGCTGGAAACAAGTGTGCAAATCAACTCACATACAGTGTTCAAGTACAGAACATTATAGTAACAGAACAAAGAAAAGTTACAAATGAAGACACTTTAAAAACACAAGAGTAGAAACGTTCAATGGAAAGTTAAATCAGGAGCAGGATTCTCAATTGTACGTCTCTGATGCTCTTTGATATCATTTTTAACTCTTGGTGTAGAATAGGATTTTGTTAAGTTTATATATTCCAAAGGTTATGTTTGCTTGTTTGTTTTTTCTGTTTGTTTTTTTCTATTTGTTTATTGGGATGTTAGGTCTGGTACAGATGGCAGCAAGGGGTGGCTCCTTTTGGTAGTTAAAGATACACCCCCCCACCCCAAATAGAATTAGACTTTCTGGTGGGCAACATTCCAATTTCGCCATAATAACTGAAGTTTTAGAAGTCAATAGCCCTAGGCAGACACCGTCCTTTCAGAGGTTTTTACTTACAAGAGATACTTTACTACATGTAAGACTCAATGTTCTTAGGCCCTTTAGAAGTACTTTATTCTAACACAGTACATCCATATAGAATTCAGAATTGCTATTATCGGGCTGGAGAGATGGCTCAGCGGTTAAGAGCACTGTCTGCTCTTCCTGAGGTCTTGAGTTCAATTCCCAGCAACCACATGGTGGCTCACAACCATCTGTAATGGGATCCGATGCCCTCTTCTGGTGTGTCTGAAGACAGCTACAGAATTGCTATTATTTATCTTTGGCCACTCAAAACTGTGGGATGACTGAATTAGTTAAAAGATGGATGAAACATTCACAACTGGCTTCTCAATAGTCATTGTATTCATTTCTTTGTACCATGAAGTCTTTAAAATATTAATTATATATAATGCTTCAGTAAATACTTAACTGACACAATGGGGATGTTTTATCTTGCTTGGTAAACTTCTCCATGTTTATAAAGAACAAATATATAATCAAAAGACTGAGAACAATTCCTGGTTGATAGCAACAATCCTCCTCTAATAACAAATACTGTCAGAAAATGGATTATTTACCATTCATGTTTTAGGGCCATTATGATAACAGATAGCTGCTTTCTCAATTAACTGGTGTGGTGGAAAGAATTAAGGCAAAAATACTTTTCAACTGAGAAAATTCTTTCAGAAAAGTTTTTCAGAAAGAAGGTGTCTTAAATACACAGTAAATCTGAGTGTGATGTGCGTCATGGATGTAGTTTGATGTTCCAATGGCAGTGGTGGAATCTTAGGATACATAGGTGACCCCATTATGCACAACTTCTTGTGATACATATGTCCTCAAGAAAAATAGAAAGACCATTTACAGCTAGATCAGCCTACAACTGGGTCACCAATTATTCTAATTAATTTTAACTTGAATAAAAAGAAATCTGTCTCAAACTTTATGGTAATTTTGTAACTTGAAGGAAGGTTCTGACTGGGTTTAAGCAGGATCCCATTCTGGTCCTTCTTTCAAAATGAAGATACAGGTGTTATTTTTTTCTTTGATACATGCCTTTCTAATATATGGCTCTCAGGATCTTGTAAAACCCACACCTGGTTGTAAAGCTGACAAGGGCTCTATGTGTTTCAAAGGCATGTCTATACATTCCAAAGGGAAGAAAGAGTACTTAAGCTTTCTAAAGTAAAGTCCCAAGTATAAGAGAAAAA